>NW_027328780.1:83919-173994 GCF_048564905.1 Vicugna pacos
AACGGATATTCCTAGAGGTCAGACATGACGTGCATTCAGCTTGGCCTGTTCCAGAAGAAGAGGGCAGTCTGGCAGGGCTGGAGGAGAGTGACCAGGGGAGTGTGGGACAGGCAGGATTCACACCACGTGGGGACATGACAGGCTGGGATAAGGAGCCTGGGCTTCCAGTCATGCCTTGGTAAGCATGGGGCACTGGTTCCAGGACTCCCCACAGATGCCAAAATCCATGGATGCTGATGCCTCTTATACAAAAGGACATAGGACTTTATTTTTTACATACAGACGTATTTTTCTTCCACGTTGTTGTCGTTTTTACAATGTTGTGTCGAATGCCAGTCTAGAGCACAATTTTCCACTTATGCATAAACATACCCATACAGTCATTGTCACATTCTCTTTCGCTGTGTCCTCCTGTGTACTTTAAATCATCTCTAGGTGACGCGCGGCATGCAAGGCAACGTGAATGCTATGTAAGCGGTTGCCGGTGTGTGGCAAGTTCAATTGTCGCTTTTCGAAACTTTCCGTTTTTTCCCGAATATTTTCAACCCACAGTTAGTTGAATCGGCTGGATCGGGAGCCCCTAGATACAGAGAACCCCCAAGCCCTTCCCACCTCGGAAATTTCCACTGGAAGCGCTGAAGGGGCCCAAAGAGAGGACAAGAGCGCCCTCTAGCGGCTGCAAACGCTGAGGCATTCCTTCAGCCTATGCAGCGCGGGAGAGAAGGTTTCGGGCCGACTAGCGCAAAAGGAGGGCCCGCCTGGACAGGAAGGAGGAAGGACGACAGCGGAAGCCAGCTCGCACCCTTCCTGGAGCTAGCTGGTTGCAGTGAGGGACGCCGAGGAACTGGGGACACGTCGCGTGGGGAGGCGGGGGGGGGCAATCCTGGCGGCCAGGAGCAGGGTTCACACAGCTGGCACCCAGTTTGCACGATCAAAATGACAAGGAGAGGGGGTGGGGGGAAGGGGCTGCCTCAGCACCGGGATCCTGACAAGGGCCATAGCGCCGCGACCTCAGCTAATGCGGCTCCCCTGCTAAGCCAGAAAAAGGAAACTGTGAGGCAAGATACTGCAGATTCCACCGCAGCCACACGGATGACTAGATCTCTAACCTGACAAAATGGAACCCTCGGAAACAGGAATCTTCCCTTTCTTCTACATTTTGACCTTGGGACAGGGAGCCACACTTCTCTGACGGGAACCGTCTTTACTCCGGCAGAGAGCTCAGTTTTCCAGGAATAAGTATGGAGAAAAAGTGTGCCGTGATGGTTTAGCAGTTCAAAGCGGAAGCCCGTCTTAGAGACGGGAAAAACATGCTTCTCAATGAAGTCGAGGTATGGCACGAAGCAGGAGGAAGTTTAAGGAAATCTCTCTTAATATCCATTCACCAGACAAGACTAGCCAGTCCTAAAAAGGCAGCACGTTAAATCAAGGAAGATTCCTGCTTCCTTTCTGGGGCGGGAGGGGGGCGGGGGGGACACGAGAAACAATGCCGCATTTTAAAACGAGCCTTGGGGCCCTAGATACGGAGAGTGTTGTTGGGTGTTGAGGCTGAGAGGTGTTGCTGAGGAGAACATAAAGCTGCGTATAGACTGGTATGGGTTCCAAGTCTACCGCTGGAAAAAAATTAGCCAATCATGAGTCCATTTGATTGGGAAAGAAGTAAATAACTCAAAAATGGGAAAGACATGGGATTAAATAGCGGTAGCGAGCAATTAAATCCAAGATGTTTATACCTATATTTTCATTGCGAATGCAACAGACTGAAAGCAACTGTCTAAAAAGCAGTCACTGTAGCCCGCGCAGGCGCACACACGCACACAATGGGGAACAGCAGAGAGGTAAAATATGCTAAATGTATCATGATTGAGAAACAAGATCTAATAGATTATCCCGTTTTTGAGACTGTTATAGCAATACTGGTCCAATTATACATAAAGTTATGAACTTAGAGATGACTTATTAAAACTTAGAGGGAATTTTAATTGGAAGACAATATAGCTTCCAAATCATTGAAGAGAAAACTAACCTCAAAAAAATTAATCAATGCAGCTAAGATGGAGTAACGGAGACCGTATTTACCATCGTAGGATAGACCCCAATGTGGATAAAATCTATGAAGCAATGCTTTTTAAGCCATGTGAAAACGATCATCCACTAGGACCTCGTCCTGCCGCCTCCATACCCAGGCTGCTAGGCCTCCTACTGCCACTACCAAGGATGTCCACCAGGTGGCGACATTGCCCCCCTCTGCTCCTGCTGCAGAGCCAGTCCTGAGCAGCCCTGCTCCAGGTTTTGGCAGGCCGCTCCCAGAAGCGCGCTCGTGGGCCTTGCTCCCTTTTAGCCACCAGCAAAGGGATCGAGGATGAGCACTGAGCCTCCTTACTCATCGAAGATCTAGGAACCTATCTGATTTCTGAGCAGCCCTTTACCCTCGTCTGCCGTCAGGTACTCTCCACCCGACTTGCAGAGTCCGCGGCTTGGGCAGCCTGCACGCTGGCCCCGGCCCGTCAGAATCTCTTCCCCCCACCCCCCCCCACCCCCCGGCCAAGAGGCCACGCGCGGTCGTGAGCAGGGCTCCAGGCCTCTGGAGCCGCGCCGCTTGGACTGCGTCCTGGCCCTGGGCTCGCGAGCTCCATGCCCTTGGCTGAGTCACTTAACATCTCTAAGCTAGTTTCCTCATCAGTACAATGAGGGCATAATCGGTATGGGAGGGGGGGGGAATCAGAATCTGGGGGGGACTACATTTCTGGTGATTGAAGATTATTTTCAGTTTGAATTATACAGTGAGGGACACCATACAGTTTTTACTACTGCAGACTTCTGAAGGACAGCTTCTAGTATTCTTAAAACTAATGCATGCACGTACACACAAACACACGTGCACACACACTGACTCTGCTCCGCCTACATCCCCACGCACACACACACGGAGTCATGGACCACACACACCCCCACAACATACACACAACCACACACGTCCTCAGGCGCGCGCACACACACGCAAAGTCACTGTCACGTGCCACACACGTCCAGGCTCAACTTTAGAATTCCCAGACTCAGGGGAGTCCTGCAAAGAAAGCGACAGTGCGGGGAGAGCCGATTCCCAGTCTCTGACCGCCAGCCTGACCCTTTTCTTCCCAATGCTGGGTCCATCCCATGCCCCAAGGGGCCTTGGATGTGCACAGGGGGACACTCAGACCTCACATCCGGGCTCTGTCCGTAACCTCCATGCCAACAGCTGCCCGTTGGCCTCTCTGTGAGTCCTGGGATGCTGAACTCCGGGGAGAGCCGGTGCAGAAACTACAAGTGGGTCAGGGGCTGCTGGGGCAGGGCATTCGGGGTCCTGGGATTCCAGAGCACGGGGTGGAGCCAATGGGCGTGTCCCCTTGGCCCTGCTGACTCCACCCCGTAGAGGGCGTGGCCAGAGGGAGTGTCAGGGCCAGAGGGACCCTCTGTAGTTCAGGACCCAGGACAGCGCGGGGGGGTGTCGGGGGTGGGGGTTGGGGGGCCGCCCCTTGCCGTGGTCTAAGGGCAGAAGCCCTAAGGAAGGGCCGGAGGAGGCTGTAAGGTATCCTCACTGCCATCAATTAAAAAAAAAAGCAAAAGCCCGCCGCAGGCGAGGGTGGGGAGGGTTTTGCTAGAACAAGGGAAGACGCTCGCAGAGGTCTGGCCGCAGAGGGCTGGGGGGCTTGCCAGGCTGATGAGGAACCGAGAGGCCGTCGGCCTCTAAACTCCACACGAATTCCTCCGGGTGACCCTGAGATGCAGGGAGACACGGAAAGCACGGTAAACACAGGCCGGAAGCTCAGCAGCCTGTTGCTTGCTTCACCGTCCGTCTGGCGTCCCCTCTGCTAGCAAGCAGCCTTTACCGCATCACCCACGGCTGACCCGGCTCAGGATTCCAGCTGATGTTCCACGGGTGGCATCACTTGCTGGTGACACGAAGCAGGCACGTTAGCCACCTCCCAAACCCTGAGGCTCCTCCTGGGAGGAGCCTGCGGGCCCCCAGTCCAGCCTCTGCGCCACGATGCTCCTTAGTGCCGCTCCCGGTTCGCTGCCCCGGCCTCTAGCTCTGGCCGGAACCTCGCTGGATTGGCGATAAATGGCACCCATGCACCACGTGTAAGCTTGGGGTCCAGATGTGACCATGGCTCGTCTCTTCTTCCCATCGATTGGGGGATTGTTCGGGCTTCGTGTCATCGTGTTGGCAGGAAGGCCAGCACCGCCCCCCTGAGACCTCCCTGAAGACACATAGAAACATAGGACACAACGCAGCCCATCTCTTTGTTTTAAAACACCTTTACAGGGCTACGATTTCTGTTCCGTCAATTAGACACATCTCACGTGTAGTATTTGATCAATTTTCATACATGTCTACACCCAGAAAGCCATCGCCACAATCAAGAGAGCTAACATGTCCACCACTCCCCAAGACGGGCAATTTTCCGATTCCCATATTTACCCCTTCCCACCGCCGTCCCTCCCTGGTAACCATAAGTTTGTTTCTCTATGTCTGTGGCTCTATTTGTCTTTTGCAGTTAAGATCATTTCTGTCTTTTTTCCTTAGATTTCACGTGGAAGTTGTGTCATGCGGCATTTTTCTCTCTTCTGGCTTACTTCACTCAGAATGACTATCTCTGTGTCCAACCATGTTGCCGCAAATGGCATGGTTCCATCCTTTTTCACGGCTGTGTAGTATTCCGCGGCATAAAAAGACGACTACTTCTTTATCCAGTCACCAGTCGTTAGATGTTGGGGTTAGTTCCACGTCCTGGCTAATACAAATAGGGCTGCTGTGAGCATTGAGGTGCATGGGACTTTTTGAGTTAGAGTTTTCTCTTGACATATCCCCAGGCGTGGGAAGGCTGGATCATCAGGTAAGTCCATTTGTAGGTTTTTAAGGAACCTCCATCCCGTCTTCTCTAGTGACAATGCAGCCCGTCTTCCTGAAGCAGAGCCATGCTCACAAAGTAACGGATATTCCTAGAGGTCAGACATGACGTGCATTCAGCTTGGCCTGTTCCAGAAGAAGAGGGCAGTCTGGCAGGGCTGGAGGAGAGTGACCAGGGGAGTGTGGGACAGGCAGGATTCACACCACGTGGGGACATGACAGGCTGGGATAAGGAGCCTGGGCTTCCAGTCATGCCTTGGTAAGCATGGGGCACTGGTTCCAGGACTCCCCACAGATGCCAAAATCCATGGATGCTGATGCCTCTTATACAAAAGGACATAGGACTTTATTTTTTACATACAGACGTATTTTTCTTCCACGTTGTTGTCGTTTTTACAATGTTGTGTCGAATGCCAGTCTAGAGCACAATTTTCCACTTATGCATAAACATACCCATACAGTCATTGTCACATTCTCTTTCGCTGTGTCCTCCTGTGTACTTTAAATCATCTCTAGGTGACGCGCGGCATGCAAGGCAACGTGAATGCTATGTAAGCGGTTGCCGGTGTGTGGCAAGTTCAATTGTCGCTTTTCGAAACTTTCCGTTTTTTTCCCGAATATTTTCAACCCACAGTTAGTTGAATCGGCTGGATCGGGAGCCCCTAGATACAGAGAACCCCCAAGCCCTTCCCACCTCGGAAATTTCCACTGGAAGCGCTGAAGGGGCCCAAAGAGAGGACAAGAGCGCCCTCTAGCGGCTGCAAACGCTGAGGCATTCCTTCAGCCTATGCAGCGCGGGAGAGAAGGTTTCGGGCCGACTAGCGCAAAAGGAGGGCCCGCCTGGACAGGAAGGAGGAAGGACGACAGCGGAAGCCAGCTCGCACCCTTCCTGGAGCTAGCTGGTTGCAGTGAGGGTCGCCGAGGAACTGGGGACACGTCGCGTGGGGAGGCGGGGGGGGGCAATCCTGGCGGCCAGGAGCAGGGTTCACACAGCTGGCACCCAGTTTGCACGATCAAAATGACAAGGAGAGGGGGTGGGGGGAAGGGGCTGCCTCAGCACCGGGATCCTGACAAGGGCCATAGCGCCGCGACCTCAGCTAATGCGGCTCCCCTGCTAAGCCAGAAAAAGGAAACTGTGAGGCAAGATACTGCAGATTCCACCGCAGCCACACGGATGACTAGATCTCTAACCTGACAAAATGGAACCCTCGGAAACAGGAATCTTCCCTTTCTTCTACATTTTGACCTTGGGACAGGGAGCCACACTTCTCTGACGGGAACCGTCTTTACTCCGGCAGAGAGCTCAGTTTTCCAGGAATAAGTATGGAGAAAAAGTGTGCCGTGATGGTTTAGCAGTTCAAAGCGGAAGCCCGTCTTAGAGACGGGAAAAACATGCTTCTCAATGAAGTCGAGGTATGGCACGAAGCAGGAGGAAGTTTAAGGAAATCTCTCTTAATATCCATTCACCAGACAAGACTAGCCAGTCCTAAAAAGGCAGCACGTTAAATCAAGGAAGATTCCTGCTTCCTTTCTGGGGCGGGAGGGGGGCGGGGGGACACGAGAAACAATGCCGCATTTTAAAACGAGCCTTGGGGCCCTAGATACGGAGAGTGTTGTTGGGTGTTGAGGCTGAGAGGTGTTGCTGAGGAGAACATAAAGCTGCGTATAGACTGGTATGGGTTCCAAGTCTACCGCTGGAAAAAAATTAGCCAATCATGAGTCCATTTGATTGGGAAAGAAGTAAATAACTCAAAAATGGGAAAGACATGGGATTAAATAGCGGTAGCGAGCAATTAAATCCAAGATGTTTATACCTATATTTTCATTGCGAATGCAACAGACTGAAAGCAACTGTCTAAAAAGCAGTCACTGTAGCCCGCGCAGGCGCACACACGCACACAATGGGGAACAGCAGAGAGGTAAAATATGCTAAATGTATCATGATTGAGAAACAAGATCTAATAGATTATCCCGTTTTTGAGACTGTTATAGCAATACTGGTCCAATTATACATAAAGTTATGAACTTAGAGATGACTTATTAAAACTTAGAGGGAATTTTAATTGGAAGACAATATAGCTTCCAAATCATTGAAGAGAAAACTAACCTCAAAAAAATTAATCAATGCAGCTAAGATGGAGTAACGGAGACCGTATTTACCATCGTAGGATAGACCCCAATGTGGATAAAATCTATGAAGCAATGCTTTTTAAGCCATGTGAAAACGATCATCCACTAGGACCTCGTCCTGCCGCCTCCATACCCAGGCTGCTAGGCCTCCTACTGCCACTACCAAGGATGTCCACCAGGTGGCGACATTGCCCCCCTCTGCTCCTGCTGCAGAGCCAGTCCTGAGCAGCCCTGCTCCAGGTTTTGGCAGGCCGCTCCCAGAAGCGCGCTCGTGGGCCTTGCTCCCTTTTAGCCACCAGCAAAGGGATCGAGGATGAGCACTGAGCCTCCTTACTCATCGAAGATCTAGGAACCTATCTGATTTCTGAGCAGCCCTTTACCCTCGTCTGCCGTCAGGTACTCTCCACCCGACTTGCAGAGTCCGCGGCTTGGGCAGCCTGCACGCTGGCCCCGGCCCGTCAGAATCTCTTCCCCCCACCCCCCCCCCACCCCCCGGCCAAGAGGCCACGCGCGGTCGTGAGCAGGGCTCCAGGCCTCTGGAGCCGCGCCGCTTGGACTGCGTCCTGGCCCTGGGCTCGCGAGCTCCATGCCCTTGGCTGAGTCACTTAACATCTCTAAGCTAGTTTCCTCATCAGTACAATGAGGGCATAATCGGTATGGGAGGGGGGGGAATCAGAATCTGGGGGGGACTACATTTCTGGTGATTGAAGGTTATTTTCAGTTTGAATTATACAGTGAGGGACACCATACAGTTTTTACTACTGCAGACTTCTGAAGGACAGCTTCTAGTATTCTTAAAACTAATGCATGCACGTACACACAAACACACGTGCACACACACTGACTCTGCTCCGCCTACATCCCCACGCACACACACACGGAGTCATGGACCACACACACCCCCACAACATACACACAACCACACACGTCCTCAGGCGCGCGCACACACACGCAAAGTCACTGTCACGTGCCACACACGTCCAGGCTCAACTTTAGAATTCCCAGACTCAGGGGAGTCCTGCAAAGAAAGCGACAGTGCGGGGAGAGCCGATTCCCAGTCTCTGACCGCCAGCCTGACCCTTTTCTTCCCAATGCTGGGTCCATCCCATGCCCCAAGGGGCCTTGGATGTACACAGGGGTACACTCAGACCTCACATCCGGGCTCTGTCCGTAACCTCCATGCCAACAGCTGCCCGTTGGCCTCTCTGTGAGTCCTGGGATGCTGAACTCCGGGGAGAGCCGGTGCAGAAACTACAAGTGGGTCAGGGGCTGCTGGGGCAGGGCATTCGGGGTCCTGGGATTCCAGAGCACGGGGTGGAGCCAATGGGCGTGTCCCCTTGGCCCTGCTGACTCCACCCCGTAGAGGGCGTGGCCAGAGGGAGTGTCAGGGCCAGAGGGACCCTCTGTAGTTCAGGACCCAGGACAGCGCGGGGGGGTGTCGGGGGTGGGGGTTGGGGGGCCGCCCCTTGCCGTGGTCTAAGGGCAGAAGCCCTAAGGAAGGGCCGGAGGAGGCTGTAAGGTATCCTCACTGCCATCAATTAAAAAAAAAAGCAAAAGCCCGCCGCAGGCGAGGGTGGGGAGGGTTTTGCTAGAACAAGGGAAGACGCTCGCAGAGGTCTGGCCGCAGAGGGCTGGGGGGCTTGCCAGGCTGATGAGGAACCGAGAGGCCGTCGGCCTCTAAACTCCACACGAATTCCTCCGGGTGACCCTGAGATGCAGGGAGACACGGAAAGCACGGTAAACACAGGCCGGAAGCTCAGCAGCCTGTTGCTTGCTTCACCGTCCGTCTGGCGTCCCCTCTGCTAGCAAGCAGCCTTTACCGCATCACCCACGGCTGACCCGGCTCAGGATTCCAGCTGATGTTCCACGGGTGGCATCACTTGCTGGTGACACGAAGCAGGCACGTTAGCCACCTCCCAAACCCTGAGGCTCCTCCTGGGAGGAGCCTGCGGGCCCCCAGTCCAGCCTCTGCGCCACGATGCTCCTTAGTGCCGCTCCCGGTTCGCTGCCCCGGCCTCTAGCTCTGGCCGGAACCTCGCTGGATTGGCGATAAATGGCACCCATGCACCACGTGTAAGCTTGGGGTCCAGATGTGACCATGGCTCGTCTCTTCTTCCCATCGACTGGGGGATTGTTCGGGCTTCGTGTCATCGTGTTGGCAGGAAGGCCAGCACCGCCCCCCTGAGACCTCCCTGAAGACACATAGAAACATAGGACACAACGCAGCCCATCTCTTTGTTTTAAAACACCTTTACAGGGCTACGATTTCTGTTCCGTCAATTAGACACATCTCACGTGTAGTATTTGATCAATTTTCATACATGTCTACACCCAGAAAGCCATCGCCACAATCAAGAGAGCTAACATGTCCACCACTCCCCAAGACGGGCAATTTTCCGATTCCCATATTTACCCCTTCCCACCGCCGTCCCTCCCTGGTAACCATAAGTTTGTTTCTCTATGTCTGTGGCTCTATTTGTCTTTTGCAGTTAAGATCATTTCTGTCTTTTTTCCTTAGATTTCACGTGGAAGTTGTGTCATGCGGCATTTTTCTCTCTTCTGGCTTACTTCACTCAGAATGACTATCTCTGTGTCCAACCATGTTGCCGCAAATGGCATGGTTCCATCCTTTTTCACGGCTGTGTAGTATTCCGCGGCATAAAAAGACGACTACTTCTTTATCCAGTCACCAGTCGTTAGATGTTGGGGTTAGTTCCACGTCCTGGCTAATACAAATAGGGCTGCTGTGAGCATTGAGGTGCATGGGACTTTTTGAGTTAGAGTTTTCTCTTGACATATCCCCAGGCGTGGGAAGGCTGGATCATCAGGTAAGTCCATTTGTAGGTTTTTAAGGAACCTCCATCCCGTCTTCTCTAGTGACAATGCAGCCCGTCTTCCTGAAGCAGAGCCATGCTCACAAAGTAACGGATATTCCTAGAGGTCAGACATGACGTGCATTCAGCTTGGCCTGTTCCAGAAGAAGAGGGCAGTCTGGCAGGGCTGGAGGAGAGTGACCAGGGGAGTGTGGGACAGGCAGGATTCACACCACGTGGGGACATGACAGGCTGGGATAAGGAGCCTGGGCTTCCAGTCATGCCTTGGTAAGCATGGGGCACTGGTTCCAGGACTCCCCACAGATGCCAAAATCCATGGATGCTGATGCCTCTTATACAAAAGGACATAGGACTTTATTTTTTACATACAGACGTATTTTTCTTCCACGTTGTTGTCGTTTTTACAATGTTGTGTCGAATGCCAGTCTAGAGCACAATTTTCCACTTATGCATAAACATACCCATACAGTCATTGTCACATTCTCTTTCGCTGTGTCCTCCTGTGTACTTTAAATCATCTCTAGGTGACGCGCGGCATGCAAGGCAACGTGAATGCTATGTAAGCGGTTGCCGGTGTGTGGCAAGTTCAATTGTCGCTTTTCGAAACTTTCCGTTTTTTTCCCGAATATTTTCAACCCACAGTTAGTTGAATCGGCTGGATCGGGAGCCCCTAGATACAGAGAACCCCCAAGCCCTTCCCACCTCGGAAATTTCCACTGGAAGCGCTGAAGGGGCCCAAAGAGAGGACAAGAGCGCCCTCTAGCGGCTGCAAACGCTGAGGCATTCCTTCAGCCTATGCAGCGCGGGAGAGAAGGTTTCGGGCCGACTAGCGCAAAAGGAGGGCCCGCCTGGACAGGAAGGAGGAAGGACGACAGCGGAAGCCAGCTCGCACCCTTCCTGGAGCTAGCTGGTTGCAGTGAGGGACGCCGAGGAACTGGGGACACGTCGCGTGGGGAGGCGGGGGGGGCAATCCTGGCGGCCAGGAGCAGGGTTCACACAGCTGGCACCCAGTTTGCACGATCAAAATGACAAGGAGAGGGGGTGGGGGGAAGGGGCTGCCTCAGCACCGGGATCCTGACAAGGGCCATAGCGCCGCGACCTCAGCTAATGCGGCTCCCCTGCTAAGCCAGAAAAAGGAAACTGTGAGGCAAGATACTGCAGATTCCACCGCAGCCACACGGATGACTAGATCTCTAACCTGACAAAATGGAACCCTCGGAAACAGGAATCTTCCCTTTCTTCTACATTTTGACCTTGGGACAGGGAGCCACACTTCTCTGACGGGAACCGTCTTTACTCCGGCAGAGAGCTCAGTTTTCCAGGAATAAGTATGGAGAAAAAGTGTGCCGTGATGGTTTAGCAGTTCAAAGCGGAAGCCCGTCTTAGAGACGGGAAAAACATGCTTCTCAATGAAGTCGAGGTATGGCACGAAGCAGGAGGAAGTTTAAGGAAATCTCTCTTAATATCCATTCACCAGACAAGACTAGCCAGTCCTAAAAAGGCAGCACGTTAAATCAAGGAAGATTCCTGCTTCCTTTCTGGGGCGGGAGGGGGGCGGGGGGACACGAGAAACAATGCCGCATTTTAAAACGAGCCTTGGGGCCCTAGATACGGAGAGTGTTGTTGGGTGTTGAGGCTGAGAGGTGTTGCTGAGGAGAACATAAAGCTGCGTATAGACTGGTATGGGTTCCAAGTCTACCGCTGGAAAAAAATTAGCCAATCATGAGTCCATTTGATTGGGAAAGAAGTAAATAACTCAAAAATGGGAAAGACATGGGATTAAATAGCGGTAGCGAGCAATTAAATCCAAGATGTTTATACCTATATTTTCATTGCAAATGCAACAGACTGAAAGCAACTGTCTAAAAAGCAGTCACTGTAGCCCGCGCAGGCGCACACACGCACACAATGGGGAACAGCAGAGAGGTAAAATATGCTAAATGTATCATGATTGAGAAACAAGATCTAATAGATTATCCCGTTTTTGAGACTGTTATAGCAATACTGGTCCAATTATACATAAAGTTATGAACTTAGAGATGACTTATTAAAACTTAGAGGGAATTTTAATTGGAAGACAATATAGCTTCCAAATCATTGAAGAGAAAACTAACCTCAAAAAAATTAATCAATGCAGCTAAGATGGAGTAACGGAGACCGTATTTACCATCGTAGGATAGACCCCAATGTGGATAAAATCTATGAAGCAATGCTTCTTAAGCCATGTGAAAACGATCATCCACTAGGACCTCGTCCTGCCGCCTCCATACCCAGGCTGCTAGGCCTCCTACTGCCACTACCAAGGATGTCCACCAGGTGGCGACATTGCCCCCCTCTGCTCCTGCTGCAGAGCCAGTCCTGAGCAGCCCTGCTCCAGGTTTTGGCAGGCCGCTCCCAGAAGCGCGCTCGTGGGCCTTGCTCCCTTTTAGCCACCAGCAAAGGGATCGAGGATGAGCACTGAGCCTCCTTACTCATCGAAGATCTAGGAACCTATCTGATTTCTGAGCAGCCCTTTACCCTCGTCTGCCGTCAGGTACTCTCCACCCGACTTGCAGAGTCCGCGGCTTGGGCAGCCTGCACGCTGGCCCCGGCCCGTCAGAATCTCTTTCCCCCACCCCCACCCCACCCCCACCCCCCCCCACCCCCCGGCCAAGAGGCCACGCGCGGTCGTGAGCAGGGCTCCAGGCCTCTGGAGCCGCGCCGCTTGGACTGCGTCCTGGCCCTGGGCTCGCGAGCTCCATGCCCTTGGCTGAGTCACTTAACATCTCTAAGCTAGTTTCCTCATCAGTACAATGAGGGCATAATCGGTATGGGAGGGGGGGGAATCAGAATCTGGGGGGGACTACATTTCTGGTGATTGAAGGTTATTTTCAGTTTGAATTATACAGTGAGGGACACCATACAGTTTTTACTACTGCAGACTTCTGAAGGACAGCTTCTAGTATTCTTAAAACTAATGCATGCACGTACACACAAACACACGTGCACACACACTGACTCTGCTCCGCCTACATCCCCACGCACACACACACGGAGTCATGGACCACACACACCCCCACAACATACACACAACCACACACGTCCTCAGGCGCGCGCACACACACGCAAAGTCACTGTCACGTGCCACACACGTCCAGGCTCAACTTTAGAATTCCCAGACTCAGGGGAGTCCTGCAAAGAAAGCGACAGTGCGGGGAGAGCCGATTCCCAGTCTCTGACCGCCAGCCTGACCCTTTTCTTCCCAATGCTGGGTCCATCCCATGCCCCAAGGGGCCTTGGATGTACACAGGGGTACACTCAGACCTCACATCCGGGCTCTGTCCGTAACCTCCATGCCAACAGCTGCCCGTTGGCCTCTCTGTGAGTCCTGGGATGCTGAACTCCGGGGAGAGCCGGTGCAGAAACTACAAGTGGGTCAGGGGCTGCTGGGGCAGGGCATTCGGGGTCCTGGGATTCCAGAGCACGGGGTGGAGCCAATGGGCGTGTCCCCTTGGCCCTGCTGACTCCACCCCGTAGAGGGCGTGGCCAGAGGGAGTGTCAGGGCCAGAGGGACCCTCTGTAGTTCAGGACCCAGGACAGCGCGGGGGGGTGTCGGGGGTGGGGGTTGGGGGGCCGCCCCTTGCCGTGGTCTAAGGGCAGAAGCCCTAAGGAAGGGCCGGAGGAGGCTGTAAGGTATCCTCACTGCCATCAATTAAAAAAAAAAGCAAAAGCCCGCCGCAGGCGAGGGTGGGGAGGGTTTTGCTAGAACAAGGGAAGACGCTCGCAGAGGTCTGGCCGCAGAGGGCTGGGGGGCTTGCCAGGCTGATGAGGAACCGAGAGGCCGTCGGCCTCTAAACTCCACACGAATTCCTCCGGGTGACCCTGAGATGCAGGGAGACACGGAAAGCACGGTAAACACAGGCCGGAAGCTCAGCAGCCTGTTGCTTGCTTCACCGTCCGTCTGGCGTCCCCTCTGCTAGCAAGCAGCCTTTACCGCATCACCCACGGCTGACCCGGCTCAGGATTCCAGCTGATGTTCCACGGGTGGCATCACTTGCTGGTGACACGAAGCAGGCACGTTAGCCACCTCCCAAACCCTGAGGCTCCTCCTGGGAGGAGCCTGCGGGCCCCCAGTCCAGCCTCTGCGCCACGATGCTCCTTAGTGCCGCTCCCGGTTCGCTGCCCCGGCCTCTAGCTCTGGCCGGAACCTCGCTGGATTGGCGATAAATGGCACCCATGCACCACGTGTAAGCTTGGGGTCCAGATGTGACCATGGCTCGTCTCTTCTTCCCATCGACTGGGGGATTGTTCGGGCTTCGTGTCATCGTGTTGGCAGGAAGGCCAGCACCGCCCCCCTGAGACCTCCCTGAAGACACATAGAAACATAGGACACAACGCAGCCCATCTCTTTGTTTTAAAACACCTTTACAGGGCTACGATTTCTGTTCCGTCAATTAGACACATCTCACGTGTAGTATTTGATCAATTTTCATACATGTCTACACCCAGAAAGCCATCGCCACAATCAAGAGAGCTAACATGTCCACCACTCCCCAAGACGGGCAATTTTCCGATTCCCATATTTACCCCTTCCCACCGCCGTCCCTCCCTGGTAACCATAAGTTTGTTTCTCTATGTCTGTGGCTCTATTTGTCTTTTGCAGTTAAGATCATTTCTGTCTTTTTTCCTTAGATTTCACGTGGAAGTTGTGTCATGCGGCATTTTTCTCTCTTCTGGCTTACTTCACTCAGAATGACTATCTCTGTGTCCAACCATGTTGCCGCAAATGGCATGGTTCCATCCTTTTTCACGGCTGTGTAGTATTCCGCGGCATAAAAAGACGACTACTTCTTTATCCAGTCACCAGTCGTTAGATGTTGGGGTTAGTTCCACGTCCTGGCTAATACAAATAGGGCTGCTGTGAGCATTGAGGTGCATGGGACTTTTTGAGTTAGAGTTTTCTCTTGACATATCCCCAGGCGTGGGAAGGCTGGATCATCAGGTAAGTCCATTTGTAGGTTTTTAAGGAACCTCCATCCCGTCTTCTCTAGTGACAATGCAGCCCGTCTTCCTGAAGCAGAGCCATGCTCACAAAGTAACGGATATTCCTAGAGGTCAGACATGACGTGCATTCAGCTTGGCCTGTTCCAGAAGAAGAGGGCAGTCTGGCAGGGCTGGAGGAGAGTGACCAGGGGAGTGTGGGACAGGCAGGATTCACACCACGTGGGGACATGACAGGCTGGGATAAGGAGCCTGGGCTTCCAGTCATGCCTTGGTAAGCATGGGGCACTGGTTCCAGGACTCCCCACAGATGCCAAAATCCATGGATGCTGATGCCTCTTATACAAAAGGACATAGGACTTTATTTTTTACATACAGACGTATTTTTCTTCCACGTTGTTGTCGTTTTTACAATGTTGTGTCGAATGCCAGTCTAGAGCACAATTTTCCACTTATGCATAAACATACCCATACAGTCATTGTCACATTCTCTTTCGCTGTGTCCTCCTGTGTACTTTAAATCATCTCTAGGTGACGCGCGGCATGCAAGGCAACGTGAATGCTATGTAAGCGGTTGCCGGTGTGTGGCAAGTTCAATTGTCGCTTTTCGAAACTTTCCGTTTTTTTCCCGAATATTTTCAACCCACAGTTAGTTGAATCGGCTGGATCGGGAGCCCCTAGATACAGAGAACCCCCAAGCCCTTCCCACCTCGGAAATTTCCACTGGAAGCGCTGAAGGGGCCCAAAGAGAGGACAAGAGCGCCCTCTAGCGGCTGCAAACGCTGAGGCATTCCTTCAGCCTATGCAGCGCGGGAGAGAAGGTTTCGGGCCGACTAGCGCAAAAGGAGGGCCCGCCTGGACAGGAAGGAGGAAGGACGACAGCGGAAGCCAGCTCGCACCCTTCCTGGAGCTAGCTGGTTGCAGTGAGGGACGCCGAGGAACTGGGGACACGTCGCGTGGGGAGGCGGGGGGGGCAATCCTGGCGGCCAGGAGCAGGGTTCACACAGCTGGCACCCAGTTTGCACGATCAAAATGACAAGGAGAGGGGGTGGGGGGAAGGGGCTGCCTCAGCACCGGGATCCTGACAAGGGCCATAGCGCCGCGACCTCAGCTAATGCGGCTCCCCTGCTAAGCCAGAAAAAGGAAACTGTGAGGCAAGATACTGCAGATTCCACCGCAGCCACACGGATGACTAGATCTCTAACCTGACAAAATGGAACCCTCGGAAACAGGAATCTTCCCTTTCTTCTACATTTTGACCTTGGGACAGGGAGCCACACTTCTCTGACGGGAACCGTCTTTACTCCGGCAGAGAGCTCAGTTTTCCAGGAATAAGTATGGAGAAAAAGTGTGCCGTGATGGTTTAGCAGTTCAAAGCGGAAGCCCGTCTTAGAGACGGGAAAAACATGCTTCTCAATGAAGTCGAGGTATGGCACGAAGCAGGAGGAAGTTTAAGGAAATCTCTCTTAATATCCATTCACCAGACAAGACTAGCCAGTCCTAAAAAGGCAGCACGTTAAATCAAGGAAGATTCCTGCTTCCTTTCTGGGGCGGGAGGGGGGCGGGGGGACACGAGAAACAATGCCGCATTTTAAAACGAGCCTTGGGGCCCTAGATACGGAGAGTGTTGTTGGGTGTTGAGGCTGAGAGGTGTTGCTGAGGAGAACATAAAGCTGCGTATAGACTGGTATGGGTTCCAAGTCTACCGCTGGAAAAAAATTAGCCAATCATGAGTCCATTTGATTGGGAAAGAAGTAAATAACTCAAAAATGGGAAAGACATGGGATTAAATAGCGGTAGCGAGCAATTAAATCCAAGATGTTTATACCTATATTTTCATTGCAAATGCAACAGACTGAAAGCAACTGTCTAAAAAGCAGTCACTGTAGCCCGCGCAGGCGCACACACGCACACAATGGGGAACAGCAGAGAGGTAAAATATGCTAAATGTATCATGATTGAGAAACAAGATCTAATAGATTATCCCGTTTTTGAGACTGTTATAGCAATACTGGTCCAATTATACATAAAGTTATGAACTTAGAGATGACTTATTAAAACTTAGAGGGAATTTTAATTGGAAGACAATATAGCTTCCAAATCATTGAAGAGAAAACTAACCTCAAAAAAATTAATCAATGCAGCTAAGATGGAGTAACGGAGACCGTATTTACCATCGTAGGATAGACCCCAATGTGGATAAAATCTATGAAGCAATGCTTCTTAAGCCATGTGAAAACGATCATCCACTAGGACCTCGTCCTGCCGCCTCCATACCCAGGCTGCTAGGCCTCCTACTGCCACTACCAAGGATGTCCACCAGGTGGCGACATTGCCCCCCTCTGCTCCTGCTGCAGAGCCAGTCCTGAGCAGCCCTGCTCCAGGTTTTGGCAGGCCGCTCCCAGAAGCGCGCTCGTGGGCCTTGCTCCCTTTTAGCCACCAGCAAAGGGATCGAGGATGAGCACTGAGCCTCCTTACTCATCGAAGATCTAGGAACCTATCTGATTTCTGAGCAGCCCTTTACCCTCGTCTGCCGTCAGGTACTCTCCACCCGACTTGCAGAGTCCGCGGCTTGGGCAGCCTGCACGCTGGCCCCGGCCCGTCAGAATCTCTTTCCCCCACCCCCACCCCACCCCCACCCCCCCCACCCCCCGGCCAAGAGGCCACGCGCGGTCGTGAGCAGGGCTCCAGGCCTCTGGAGCCGCGCCGCTTGGACTGCGTCCTGGCCCTGGGCTCGCGAGCTCCATGCCCTGGGCTGAGTCACTTAACATCTCTAAGCTAGTTTCCTCATCAGTACAATGAGGGCATAATCGGTATGGGAGGGGGGGGAATCAGAATCTGGGGGGGACTACATTTCTGGTGATTGAAGATTATTTTCAGTTTGAATTATACAGTGAGGGACACCATACAGTTTTTACTACTGCAGACTTCTGAAGGACAGCTTCTAGTATTCTTAAAACTAATGCATGCACGTACACACAAACACACGTGCACACACACTGACTCTGCTCCGCCTACATCCCCACGCACACACACACGGAGTCATGGACCACACACACCCCCACAACATACACACAACCACACACGTCCTCAGGCGCGCGCACACACACGCAAAGTCACTGTCACGTGCCACACACGTCCAGGCTCAACTTTAGAATTCCCAGACTCAGGGGAGTCCTGCAAAGAAAGCGACAGTGCGGGGAGAGCCGATTCCCAGTCTCTGACCGCCAGCCTGACCCTTTTCTTCCCAATGCTGGGTCCATCCCATGCCCCAAGGGGCCTTGGATGTGCACAGGGGGACACTCAGACCTCACATCCGGGCTCTGTCCGTAACCTCCATGCCAACAGCTGCCCGTTGGCCTCTCTGTGAGTCCTGGGATGCTGAACTCCGGGGAGAGCCGGTGCAGAAACTACAAGTGGGTCAGGGGCTGCTGGGGCAGGGCATTCGGGGTCCTGGGATTCCAGAGCACGGGGTGGAGCCAATGGGCGTGTCCCCTTGGCCCTGCTGACTCCACCCCGTAGAGGGCGTGGCCAGAGGGAGTGTCAGGGCCAGAGGGACCCTCTGTAGTTCAGGACCCAGGACAGCGCGGGGGGGTGTCGGGGGTGGGGGTTGGGGGGCCGCCCCTTGCCGTGGTCTAAGGGCAGAAGCCCTAAGGAAGGGCCGGAGGAGGCTGTAAGGTATCCTCACTGCCATCAATTAAAAAAAAAAGCAAAAGCCCGCCGCAGGCGAGGGTGGGGAGGGTTTTGCTAGAACAAGGGAAGACGCTCGCAGAGGTCTGGCCGCAGAGGGCTGGGGGGCTTGCCAGGCTGATGAGGAACCGAGAGGCCGTCGGCCTCTAAACTCCACACGAATTCCTCCGGGTGACCCTGAGATGCAGGGAGACACGGAAAGCACGGTAAACACAGGCCGGAAGCTCAGCAGCCTGTTGCTTGCTTCACCGTCCGTCTGGCGTCCCCTCTGCTAGCAAGCAGCCTTTACCGCATCACCCACGGCTGACCCGGCTCAGGATTCCAGCTGATGTTCCACGGGTGGCATCACTTGCTGGTGACACGAAGCAGGCACGTTAGCCACCTCCCAAACCCTGAGGCTCCTCCTGGGAGGAGCCTGCGGGCCCCCAGTCCAGCCTCTGCGCCACGATGCTCCTTAGTGCCGCTCCCGGTTCGCTGCCCCGGCCTCTAGCTCTGGCCGGAACCTCGCTGGATTGGCGATAAATGGCACCCATGCACCACGTGTAAGCTTGGGGTCCAGATGTGACCATGGCTCGTCTCTTCTTCCCATCGATTGGGGGATTGTTCGGGCTTCGTGTCATCGTGTTGGCAGGAAGGCCAGCACCGCCCCCCTGAGACCTCCCTGAAGACACATAGAAACATAGGACACAACGCAGCCCATCTCTTTGTTTTAAAACACCTTTACAGGGCTACGATTTCTGTTCCGTCAATTAGACACATCTCACGTGTAGTATTTGATCAATTTTCATACATGTCTACACCCAGAAAGCCATCGCCACAATCAAGAGAGCTAACATGTCCACCACTCCCCAAGACGGGCAATTTTCCGATTCCCATATTTACCCCTTCCCACCGCCGTCCCTCCCTGGTAACCATAAGTTTGTTTCTCTATGTCTGTGGCTCTATTTGTCTTTTGCAGTTAAGATCATTTCTGTCTTTTTTCCTTAGATTTCACGTGGAAGTTGTGTCATGCGGCATTTTTCTCTCTTCTGGCTTACTTCACTCAGAATGACTATCTCTGTGTCCAACCATGTTGCCGCAAATGGCATGGTTCCATCCTTTTTCACGGCTGTGTAGTATTCCGCGGCATAAAAAGACGACTACTTCTTTATCCAGTCACCAGTCGTTAGATGTTGGGGTTAGTTCCACGTCCTGGCTAATACAAATAGGGCTGCTGTGAGCATTGAGGTGCATGGGACTTTTTGAGTTAGAGTTTTCTCTTGACATATCCCCAGGCGTGGGAAGGCTGGATCATCAGGTAAGTCCATTTGTAGGTTTTTAAGGAACCTCCATCCCGTCTTCTCTAGTGACAATGCAGCCCGTCTTCCTGAAGCAGAGCCATGCTCACAAAGTAACGGATATTCCTAGAGGTCAGACATGACGTGCATTCAGCTTGGCCTGTTCCAGAAGAAGAGGGCAGTCTGGCAGGGCTGGAGGAGAGTGACCAGGGGAGTGTGGGACAGGCAGGATTCACACCACGTGGGGACATGACAGGCTGGGATAAGGAGCCTGGGCTTCCAGTCATGCCTTGGTAAGCATGGGGCACTGGTTCCAGGACTCCCCACAGATGCCAAAATCCATGGATGCTGATGCCTCTTATACAAAAGGACATAGGACTTTATTTTTTACATACAGACGTATTTTTCTTCCACGTTGTTGTCGTTTTTACAATGTTGTGTCGAATGCCAGTCTAGAGCACAATTTTCCACTTATGCATAAACATACCCATACAGTCATTGTCACATTCTCTTTCGCTGTGTCCTCCTGTGTACTTTAAATCATCTCTAGGTGACGCGCGGCATGCAAGGCAACGTGAATGCTATGTAAGCGGTTGCCGGTGTGTGGCAAGTTCAATTGTCGCTTTTCGAAACTTTCCGTTTTTTTCCCGAATATTTTCAACCCACAGTTAGTTGAATCGGCTGGATCGGGAGCCCCTAGATACAGAGAACCCCCAAGCCCTTCCCACCTCGGAAATTTCCACTGGAAGCGCTGAAGGGGCCCAAAGAGAGGACAAGAGCGCCCTCTAGCGGCTGCAAACGCTGAGGCATTCCTTCAGCCTATGCAGCGCGGGAGAGAAGGTTTCGGGCCGACTAGCGCAAAAGGAGGGCCCGCCTGGACAGGAAGGAGGAAGGACGACAGCGGAAGCCAGCTCGCACCCTTCCTGGAGCTAGCTGGTTGCAGTGAGGGACGCCGAGGAACTGGGGACACGTCGCGTGGGGAGGCGGGGGGGGCAATCCTGGCGGCCAGGAGCAGGGTTCACACAGCTGGCACCCAGTTTGCACGATCAAAATGACAAGGAGAGGGGGTGGGGGGAAGGGGCTGCCTCAGCACCAGGATCCTGACAAGGGCCATAGCGCCGCGACCTCAGCTAATGCGGCTCCCCTGCTAAGCCAGAAAAAGGAAACTGTGAGGCAAGATACTGCAGATTCCACCGCAGCCACACGGATGACTAGATCTCTAACCTGACAAAATGGAACCCTCGGAAACAGGAATCTTCCCTTTCTTCTACATTTTGACCTTGGGACAGGGAGCCACACTTCTCTGACGGGAACCGTCTTTACTCCGGCAGAGAGCTCAGTTTTCCAGGAATAAGTATGGAGAAAAAGTGTGCCGTGATGGTTTAGCAGTTCAAAGCGGAAGCCCGTCTTAGAGACGGGAAAAACATGCTTCTCAATGAAGTCGAGGTATGGCACGAAGCAGGAGGAAGTTTAAGGAAATCTCTCTTAATATCCATTCACCAGACAAGACTAGCCAGTCCTAAAAAGGCAGCACGTTAAATCAAGGAAGATTCCTGCTTCCTTTCTGGGGCGGGAGGGGGGCGGGGGGACACGAGAAACAATGCCGCATTTTAAAACGAGCCTTGGGGCCCTAGATACGGAGAGTGTTGTTGGGTGTTGAGGCTGAGAGGTGTTGCTGAGGAGAACATAAAGCTGCGTATAGACTGGTATGGGTTCCAAGTCTACCGCTGGAAAAAAATTAGCCAATCATGAGTCCATTTGATTGGGAAAGAAGTAAATAACTCAAAAATGGGAAAGACATGGGATTAAATAGCGGTAGCGAGCAATTAAATCCAAGATGTTTATACCTATATTTTCATTGCGAATGCAACAGACTGAAAGCAACTGTCTAAAAAGCAGTCACTGTAGCCCGCGCAGGCGCACACACGCACACAATGGGGAACAGCAGAGAGGTAAAATATGCTAAATGTATCATGATTGAGAAACAAGATCTAATAGATTATCCCGTTTTTGAGACTGTTATAGCAATACTGGTCCAATTATACATAAAGTTATGAACTTAGAGATGACTTATTAAAACTTAGAGGGAATTTTAATTGGAAGACAATATAGCTTCCAAATCATTGAAGAGAAAACTAACCTCAAAAAAATTAATCAATGCAGCTAAGATGGAGTAACGGAGACCGTATTTACCATCGTAGGATAGACCCCAATGTGGATAAAATCTATGAAGCAATGCTTTTTAAGCCATGTGAAAACGATCATCCACTAGGACCTCGTCCTGCCGCCTCCATACCCAGGCTGCTAGGCCTCCTACTGCCACTACCAAGGATGTCCACCAGGTGGCGACATTGCCCCCCTCTGCTCCTGCTGCAGAGCCAGTCCTGAGCAGCCCTGCTCCAGGTTTTGGCAGGCCGCTCCCAGAAGCGCGCTCGTGGGCCTTGCTCCCTTTTAGCCACCAGCAAAGGGATCGAGGATGAGCACTGAGCCTCCTTACTCATCGAAGATCTAGGAACCTATCTGATTTCTGAGCAGCCCTTTACCCTCGTCTGCCGTCAGGTACTCTCCACCCGACTTGCAGAGTCCGCGGCTTGGGCAGCCTGCACGCTGGCCCCGGCCCGTCAGAATCTCTTCCCCCCACCCCCACCCCACCCCCACCCCCCCCCACCCCCCGGCCAAGAGGCCACGCGCGGTCGTGAGCAGGGCTCCAGGCCTCTGGAGCCGCGCCGCTTGGACTGCGTCCTGGCCCTGGGCTCGCGAGCTCCATGCCCTTGGCTGAGTCACTTAACATCTCTAAGCTAGTTTCCTCATCAGTACAATGAGGGCATAATCGGTATGGGAGGGGGGGGAATCAGAATCTGGGGGGGACTACATTTCTGGTGATTGAAGATTATTTTCAGTTTGAATTATACAGTGAGGGACACCATACAGTTTTTACTACTGCAGACTTCTGAAGGACAGCTTCTAGTATTCTTAAAACTAATGCATGCACGTACACACAAACACACGTGCACACACACTGACTCTGCTCCGCCTACATCCCCACGCACACACACACGGAGTCATGGACCACACACACCCCCACAACATACACACAACCACACACGTCCTCAGGCGCGCGCACACACACGCAAAGTCACTGTCACGTGCCACACACGTCCAGGCTCAACTTTAGAATTCCCAGACTCAGGGGAGTCCTGCAAAGAAAGCGACAGTGCGGGGAGAGCCGATTCCCAGTCTCTGACCGCCAGCCTGACCCTTTTCTTCCCAATGCTGGGTCCATCCCATGCCCCAAGGGGCCTTGGATGTGCACAGGGGGACACTCAGACCTCACATCCGGGCTCCTGTCCGTAACCTCCATGCCAACAGCTGCCCGTTGGCCTCTCTGTGAGTCCTGGGATGCTGAACTCCGGGGAGAGCCGGTGCAGAAACTACAAGTGGGTCAGGGGCTGCTGGGGCAGGGCATTCGGGGTCCTGGGATTCCAGAGCACGGGGTGGAGCCAATGGGCGTGTCCCCTTGGCCCTGCTGACTCCACCCCGTAGAGGGCGTGGCCAGAGGGAGTGTCAGGGCCAGAGGGACCCTCTGTAGTTCAGGACCCAGGACAGCGCGGGGGGGTGTCGGGGGTGGGGGTTGGGGGGCCGCCCCTTGCCGTGGTCTAAGGGCAGAAGCCCTAAGGAAGGGCCGGAGGAGGCTGTAAGGTATCCTCACTGCCATCAATTAAAAAAAAAAGCAAAAGCCCGCCGCAGGCGAGGGTGGGGAGGGTTTTGCTAGAACAAGGGAAGACGCTCGCAGAGGTCTGGCCGCAGAGGGCTGGGGGGCTTGCCAGGCTGATGAGGAACCGAGAGGCCGTCGGCCTCTAAACTCCACACGAATTCCTCCGGGTGACCCTGAGATGCAGGGAGACACGGAAAGCACGGTAAACACAGGCCGGAAGCTCAGCAGCCTGTTGCTTGCTTCACCGTCCGTCTGGCGTCCCCTCTGCTAGCAAGCAGCCTTTACCGCATCACCCACGGCTGACCCGGCTCAGGATTCCAGCTGATGTTCCACGGGTGGCATCACTTGCTGGTGACACGAAGCAGGCACGTTAGCCACCTCCCAAACCCTGAGGCTCCTCCTGGGAGGAGCCTGCGGGCCCCCAGTCCAGCCTCTGCGCCACGATGCTCCTTAGTGCCGCTCCCGGTTCGCTGCCCCGGCCTCTAGCTCTGGCCGGAACCTCGCTGGATTGGCGATAAATGGCACCCATGCACCACGTGTAAGCTTGGGGTCCAGATGTGACCATGGCTCGTCTCTTCTTCCCATCGATTGGGGGATTGTTCGGGCTTCGTGTCATCGTGTTGGCAGAAGGCCAGCACCGCCCCCCTGAGACCTCCCTGAAGACACATAGAAACATAGGACACAACGCAGCCCATCTCTTTGTTTTAAAACACCTTTACAGGGCTACGATTTCTGTTCCGTCAATTAGACACATCTCACGTGTAGTATTTGATCAATTTTCATACATGTCTACACCCAGAAAGCCATCGCCACAATCAAGAGAGCTAACATGTCCACCACTCCCCAAGACGGGCAATTTTCCGATTCCCATATTTACCCCTTCCCACCGCCGTCCCTCCCTGGTAACCATAAGTTTGTTTCTCTATGTCTGTGGCTCTATTTGTCTTTTGCAGTTAAGATCATTTCTGTCTTTTTTCCTTAGATTTCACGTGGAAGTTGTGTCATGCGGCATTTTTCTCTCTTCTGGCTTACTTCACTCAGAATGACTATCTCTGTGTCCAACCATGTTGCCGCAAATGGCATGGTTCCATCCCTTTTCACGGCTGTGTAGTATTCCGCGGCATAAAAAGACGACTACTTCTTTATCCAGTCACCAGTCGTTAGATGTTGGGGTTAGTTCCACGTCCTGGCTAATACAAATAGGGCTGCTGTGAGCATTGAGAGGTGCATGGGACTTTTTGAGTTAGAGTTTTCTCTTGACATATCCCCAGGCGTGGGAAGGCTGGATCATCAGGTAAGTCCATTTGTAGGTTTTTAAGGAACCTCCATCCCGTCTTCTCTAGTGACAATGCAGCCCGTCTTCCTGAAGCAGAGCCATGCTCACAAAGTAACGGATATTCCTAGAGGTCAGACATGACGTGCATTCAGCTTGGCCTGTTCCAGAAGAAGAGGGCAGTCTGGCAGGGCTGGAGGAGAGTGACCAGGGGAGTGTGGGACAGGCAGGATTCACACCACGTGGGGACATGACAGGCTGGGATAAGGAGCCTGGGCTTCCAGTCATGCCTTGGTAAGCATGGGGCACTGGTTCCAGGACTCCCCACAGATGCCAAAATCCATGGATGCTGATGCCTCTTATACAAAAGGACATAGGACTTTATTTTTTACATACAGACGTATTTTTCTTCCACGTTGTTGTCGTTTTTACAATGTTGTGTCGAATGCCAGTCTAGAGCACAATTTTCCACTTATGCATAAACATACCCATACAGTCATTGTCACATTCTCTTTCGCTGTGTCCTCCTGTGTACTTTAAATCATCTCTAGGTGACGCGCGGCATGCAAGGCAACGTGAATGCTATGTAAGCGGTTGCCGGTGTGTGGCAAGTTCAATTGTCGCTTTTCGAAACTTTCCGTTTTTTTCCCGAATATTTTCAACCCACAGTTAGTTGAATCGGCTGGATCGGGAGCCCCTAGATACAGAGAACCCCCAAGCCCTTCCCACCTCGGAAATTTCCACTGGAAGCGCTGAAGGGGCCCAAAGAGAGGACAAGAGCGCCCTCTAGCGGCTGCAAACGCTGAGGCATTCCTTCAGCCTATGCAGCGCGGGAGAGAAGGTTTCGGGCCGACTAGCGCAAAAGGAGGGCCCGCCTGGACAGGAAGGAGGAAGGACGACAGCGGAAGCCAGCTCGCACCCTTCCTGGAGCTAGCTGGTTGCAGTGAGGGACGCCGAGGAACTGGGGACACGTCGCGTGGGGAGGCGGGGGGGGGCAATCCTGGCGGCCAGGAGCAGGGTTCACACAGCTGGCACCCAGTTTGCACGATCAAAATGACAAGGAGAGGGGGTGGGGGGAAGGGGCTGCCTCAGCACCGGGATCCTGACAAGGGCCATAGCGCCGCGACCTCAGCTAATGCGGCTCCCCTGCTAAGCCAGAAAAAGGAAACTGTGAGGCAAGATACTGCAGATTCCACCGCAGCCACACGGATGACTAGATCTCTAACCTGACAAAATGGAACCCTCGGAAACAGGAATCTTCCCTTTCTTCTACATTTTGACCTTGGGACAGGGAGCCACACTTCTCTGACGGGAACCGTCTTTACTCCGGCAGAGAGCTCAGTTTTCCAGGAATAAGTATGGAGAAAAAGTGTGCCGTGATGGTTTAGCAGTTCAAAGCGGAAGCCCGTCTTAGAGACGGGAAAAACATGCTTCTCAATGAAGTCGAGGTATGGCACGAAGCAGGAGGAAGTTTAAGGAAATCTCTCTTAATATCCATTCACCAGACAAGACTAGCCAGTCCTAAAAAGGCAGCACGTTAAATCAAGGAAGATTCCTGCTTCCTTTCTGGGGCGGGAGGGGGGCGGGGGGACACGAGAAACAATGCCGCATTTTAAAACGAGCCTTGGGGCCCTAGATACGGAGAGTGTTGTTGGGTGTTGAGGCTGAGAGGTGTTGCTGAGGAGAACATAAAGCTGCGTATAGACTGGTATGGGTTCCAAGTCTACCGCTGGAAAAAAATTAGCCAATCATGAGTCCATTTGATTGGGAAAGAAGTAAATAACTCAAAAATGGGAAAGACATGGGATTAAATAGCGGTAGCGAGCAATTAAATCCAAGATGTTTATACCTATATTTTCATTGCGAATGCAACAGACTGAAAGCAACTGTCTAAAAAGCAGTCACTGTAGCCCGCGCAGGCGCACACACGCACACAATGGGGAACAGCAGAGAGGTAAAATATGCTAAATGTATCATGATTGAGAAACAAGATCTAATAGATTATCCCGTTTTTGAGACTGTTATAGCAATACTGGTCCAATTATACATAAAGTTATGAACTTAGAGATGACTTATTAAAACTTAGAGGGAATTTTAATTGGAAGACAATATAGCTTCCAAATCATTGAAGAGAAAACTAACCTCAAAAAAATTAATCAATGCAGCTAAGATGGAGTAACGGAGACCGTATTTACCATCGTAGGATAGACCCCAATGTGGATAAAATCTATGAAGCAATGCTTTTTAAGCCATGTGAAAACGATCATCCACTAGGACCTCGTCCTGCCGCCTCCATACCCAGGCTGCTAGGCCTCCTACTGCCACTACCAAGGATGTCCACCAGGTGGCGACATTGCCCCCCTCTGCTCCTGCTGCAGAGCCAGTCCTGAGCAGCCCTGCTCCAGGTTTTGGCAGGCCGCTCCCAGAAGCGCGCTCGTGGGCCTTGCTCCCTTTTAGCCACCAGCAAAGGGATCGAGGATGAGCACTGAGCCTCCTTACTCATCGAAGATCTAGGAACCTATCTGATTTCTGAGCAGCCCTTTACCCTCGTCTGCCGTCAGGTACTCTCCACCCGACTTGCAGAGTCCGCGGCTTGGGCAGCCTGCACGCTGGCCCCGGCCCGTCAGAATCTCTTCCCCCCACCCCCCCCCACCCCCCGGCCAAGAGGCCACGCGCGGTCGTGAGCAGGGCTCCAGGCCTCTGGAGCCGCGCCGCTTGGACTGCGTCCTGGCCCTGGGCTCGCGAGCTCCATGCCCTTGGCTGAGTCACTTAACATCTCTAAGCTAGTTTCCTCATCAGTACAATGAGGGCATAATCGGTATGGGAGGGGGGGGAATCAGAATCTGGGGGGGACTACATTTCTGGTGATTGAAGATTATTTTCAGTTTGAATTATACAGTGAGGGACACCATACAGTTTTTACTACTGCAGACTTCTGAAGGACAGCTTCTAGTATTCTTAAAACTAATGCATGCACGTACACACAAACACACGTGCACACACACTGACTCTGCTCCGCCTACATCCCCACGCACACACACACGGAGTCATGGACCACACACACCCCCACAACATACACACAACCACACACGTCCTCAGGCGCGCGCACACACACGCAAAGTCACTGTCACGTGCCACACACGTCCAGGCTCAACTTTAGAATTCCCAGACTCAGGGGAGTCCTGCAAAGAAAGCGACAGTGCGGGGAGAGCCGATTCCCAGTCTCTGACCGCCAGCCTGACCCTTTTCTTCCCAATGCTGGGTCCATCCCATGCCCCAAGGGGCCTTGGATGTGCACAGGGGGACACTCAGACCTCACATCCGGGCTCTGTCCGTAACCTCCATGCCAACAGCTGCCCGTTGGCCTCTCTGTGAGTCCTGGGATGCTGAACTCCGGGGAGAGCCGGTGCAGAAACTACAAGTGGGTCAGGGGCTGCTGGGGCAGGGCATTCGGGGTCCTGGGATTCCAGAGCACGGGGTGGAGCCAATGGGCGTGTCCCCTTGGCCCTGCTGACTCCACCCCGTAGAGGGCGTGGCCAGAGGGAGTGTCAGGGCCAGAGGGACCCTCTGTAGTTCAGGACCCAGGACAGCGCGGGGGGGTGTCGGGGGTGGGGGTTGGGGGGCCGCCCCTTGCCGTGGTCTAAGGGCAGAAGCCCTAAGGAAGGGCCGGAGGAGGCTGTAAGGTATCCTCACTGCCATCAATTAAAAAAAAAAGCAAAAGCCCGCCGCAGGCGAGGGTGGGGAGGGTTTTGCTAGAACAAGGGAAGACGCTCGCAGAGGTCTGGCCGCAGAGGGCTGGGGGGCTTGCCAGGCTGATGAGGAACCGAGAGGCCGTCGGCCTCTAAACTCCACACGAATTCCTCCGGGTGACCCTGAGATGCAGGGAGACACGGAAAGCACGGTAAACACAGGCCGGAAGCTCAGCAGCCTGTTGCTTGCTTCACCGTCCGTCTGGCGTCCCCTCTGCTAGCAAGCAGCCTTTACCGCATCACCCACGGCTGACCCGGCTCAGGATTCCAGCTGATGTTCCACGGGTGGCATCACTTGCTGGTGACACGAAGCAGGCACGTTAGCCACCTCCCAAACCCTGAGGCTCCTCCTGGGAGGAGCCTGCGGGCCCCCAGTCCAGCCTCTGCGCCACGATGCTCCTTAGTGCCGCTCCCGGTTCGCTGCCCCGGCCTCTAGCTCTGGCCGGAACCTCGCTGGATTGGCGATAAATGGCACCCATGCACCACGTGTAAGCTTGGGGTCCAGATGTGACCATGGCTCGTCTCTTCTTCCCATCGATTGGGGGATTGTTCGGGCTTCGTGTCATCGTGTTGGCAGGAAGGCCAGCACCGCCCCCCTGAGACCTCCCTGAAGACACATAGAAACATAGGACACAACGCAGCCCATCTCTTTGTTTTAAAACACCTTTACAGGGCTACGATTTCTGTTCCGTCAATTAGACACATCTCACGTGTAGTATTTGATCAATTTTCATACATGTCTACACCCAGAAAGCCATCGCCACAATCAAGAGAGCTAACATGTCCACCACTCCCCAAGACGGGCAATTTTCCGATTCCCATATTTACCCCTTCCCACCGCCGTCCCTCCCTGGTAACCATAAGTTTGTTTCTCTATGTCTGTGGCTCTATTTGTCTTTTGCAGTTAAGATCATTTCTGTCTTTTTTCCTTAGATTTCACGTGGAAGTTGTGTCATGCGGCATTTTTCTCTCTTCTGGCTTACTTCACTCAGAATGACTATCTCTGTGTCCAACCATGTTGCCGCAAATGGCATGGTTCCATCCTTTTTCACGGCTGTGTAGTATTCCGCGGCATAAAAAGACGACTACTTCTTTATCCAGTCACCAGTCGTTAGATGTTGGGGTTAGTTCCACGTCCTGGCTAATACAAATAGGGCTGCTGTGAGCATTGAGGTGCATGGGACTTTTTGAGTTAGAGTTTTCTCTTGACATATCCCCAGGCGTGGGAAGGCTGGATCATCAGGTAAGTCCATTTGTAGGTTTTTAAGGAACCTCCATCCCGTCTTCTCTAGTGACAATGCAGCCCGTCTTCCTGAAGCAGAGCCATGCTCACAAAGTAACGGATATTCCTAGAGGTCAGACATGACGTGCATTCAGCTTGGCCTGTTCCAGAAGAAGAGGGCAGTCTGGCAGGGCTGGAGGAGAGTGACCAGGGGAGTGTGGGACAGGCAGGATTCACACCACGTGGGGACATGACAGGCTGGGATAAGGAGCCTGGGCTTCCAGTCATGCCTTGGTAAGCATGGGGCACTGGTTCCAGGACTCCCCACAGATGCCAAAATCCATGGATGCTGATGCCTCTTATACAAAAGGACATAGGACTTTATTTTTTACATACAGACGTATTTTTCTTCCACGTTGTTGTCGTTTTTACAATGTTGTGTCGAATGCCAGTCTAGAGCACAATTTTCCACTTATGCATAAACATACCCATACAGTCATTGTCACATTCTCTTTCGCTGTGTCCTCCTGTGTACTTTAAATCATCTCTAGGTGACGCGCGGCATGCAAGGCAACGTGAATGCTATGTAAGCGGTTGCCGGTGTGTGGCAAGTTCAATTGTCGCTTTTCGAAACTTTCCGTTTTTTTCCCGAATATTTTCAACCCACAGTTAGTTGAATCGGCTGGATCGGGAGCCCCTAGATACAGAGAACCCCCAAGCCCTTCCCACCTCGGAAATTTCCACTGGAAGCGCTGAAGGGGCCCAAAGAGAGGACAAGAGCGCCCTCTAGCGGCTGCAAACGCTGAGGCATTCCTTCAGCCTATGCAGCGCGGGAGAGAAGGTTTCGGGCCGACTAGCGCAAAAGGAGGGCCCGCCTGGACAGGAAGGAGGAAGGACGACAGCGGAAGCCAGCTCGCACCCTTCCTGGAGCTAGCTGGTTGCAGTGAGGGACGCCGAGGAACTGGGGACACGTCGCGTGGGGAGGCGGGGGGGGGCAATCCTGGCGGCCAGGAGCAGGGTTCACACAGCTGGCACCCAGTTTGCACGATCAAAATGACAAGGAGAGGGGGTGGGGGGAAGGGGCTGCCTCAGCACCGGGATCCTGACAAGGGCCATAGCGCCGCGACCTCAGCTAATGCGGCTCCCCTGCTAAGCCAGAAAAAGGAAACTGTGAGGCAAGATACTGCAGATTCCACCGCAGCCACACGGATGACTAGATCTCTAACCTGACAAAATGGAACCCTCGGAAACAGGAATCTTCCCTTTCTTCTACATTTTGACCTTGGGACAGGGAGCCACACTTCTCTGACGGGAACCGTCTTTACTCCGGCAGAGAGCTCAGTTTTCCAGGAATAAGTATGGAGAAAAAGTGTGCCGTGATGGTTTAGCAGTTCAAAGCGGAAGCCCGTCTTAGAGACGGGAAAAACATGCTTCTCAATGAAGTCGAGGTATGGCACGAAGCAGGAGGAAGTTTAAGGAAATCTCTCTTAATATCCATTCACCAGACAAGACTAGCCAGTCCTAAAAAGGCAGCACGTTAAATCAAGGAAGATTCCTGCTTCCTTTCTGGGGCGGGAGGGGGGCGGGGGGACACGAGAAACAATGCCGCATTTTAAAACGAGCCTTGGGGCCCTAGATACGGAGAGTGTTGTTGGGTGTTGAGGCTGAGAGGTGTTGCTGAGGAGAACATAAAGCTGCGTATAGACTGGTATGGGTTCCAAGTCTACCGCTGGAAAAAAATTAGCCAATCATGAGTCCATTTGATTGGGAAAGAAGTAAATAACTCAAAAATGGGAAAGACATGGGATTAAATAGCGGTAGCGAGCAATTAAATCCAAGATGTTTATACCTATATTTTCATTGCGAATGCAACAGACTGAAAGCAACTGTCTAAAAAGCAGTCACTGTAGCCCGCGCAGGCGCACACACGCACACAATGGGGAACAGCAGAGAGGTAAAATATGCTAAATGTATCATGATTGAGAAACAAGATCTAATAGATTATCCCGTTTTTGAGACTGTTATAGCAATACTGGTCCAATTATACATAAAGTTATGAACTTAGAGATGACTTATTAAAACTTAGAGGGAATTTTAATTGGAAGACAATATAGCTTCCAAATCATTGAAGAGAAAACTAACCTCAAAAAAATTAATCAATGCAGCTAAGATGGAGTAACGGAGACCGTATTTACCATCGTAGGATAGACCCCAATGTGGATAAAATCTATGAAGCAATGCTTTTTAAGCCATGTGAAAACGATCATCCACTAGGACCTCGTCCTGCCGCCTCCATACCCAGGCTGCTAGGCCTCCTACTGCCACTACCAAGGATGTCCACCAGGTGGCGACATTGCCCCCCTCTGCTCCTGCTGCAGAGCCAGTCCTGAGCAGCCCTGCTCCAGGTTTTGGCAGGCCGCTCCCAGAAGCGCGCTCGTGGGCCTTGCTCCCTTTTAGCCACCAGCAAAGGGATCGAGGATGAGCACTGAGCCTCCTTACTCATCGAAGATCTAGGAACCTATCTGATTTCTGAGCAGCCCTTTACCCTCGTCTGCCGTCAGGTACTCTCCACCCGACTTGCAGAGTCCGCGGCTTGGGCAGCCTGCACGCTGGCCCCGGCCCGTCAGAATCTCTTCCCCCCACCCCCCCCCACCCCCCGGCCAAGAGGCCACGCGCGGTCGTGAGCAGGGCTCCAGGCCTCTGGAGCCGCGCCGCTTGGACTGCGTCCTGGCCCTGGGCTCGCGAGCTCCATGCCCTTGGCTGAGTCACTTAACATCTCTAAGCTAGTTTCCTCATCAGTACAATGAGGGCATAATCGGTATGGGAGGGGGGGGAATCAGAATCTGGGGGGGACTACATTTCTGGTGATTGAAGATTATTTTCAGTTTGAATTATACAGTGAGGGACACCATACAGTTTTTACTACTGCAGACTTCTGAAGGACAGCTTCTAGTATTCTTAAAACTAATGCATGCACGTACACACAAACACACGTGCACACACACTGACTCTGCTCCGCCTACATCCCCACGCACACACACACGGAGTCATGGACCACACACACCCCCACAACATACACACAACCACACACGTCCTCAGGCGCGCGCACACACACGCAAAGTCACTGTCACGTGCCACACACGTCCAGGCTCAACTTTAGAATTCCCAGACTCAGGGGAGTCCTGCAAAGAAAGCGACAGTGCGGGGAGAGCCGATTCCCAGTCTCTGACCGCCAGCCTGACCCTTTTCTTCCCAATGCTGGGTCCATCCCATGCCCCAAGGGGCCTTGGATGTGCACAGGGGGACACTCAGACCTCACATCCGGGCTCTGTCCGTAACCTCCATGCCAACAGCTGCCCGTTGGCCTCTCTGTGAGTCCTGGGATGCTGAACTCCGGGGAGAGCCGGTGCAGAAACTACAAGTGGGTCAGGGGCTGCTGGGGCAGGGCATTCGGGGTCCTGGGATTCCAGAGCACGGGGTGGAGCCAATGGGCGTGTCCCCTTGGCCCTGCTGACTCCACCCCGTAGAGGGCGTGGCCAGAGGGAGTGTCAGGGCCAGAGGGACCCTCTGTAGTTCAGGACCCAGGACAGCGCGGGGGGGTGTCGGGGGTGGGGGTTGGGGGGCCGCCCCTTGCCGTGGTCTAAGGGCAGAAGCCCTAAGGAAGGGCCGGAGGAGGCTGTAAGGTATCCTCACTGCCATCAATTAAAAAAAAAAGCAAAAGCCCGCCGCAGGCGAGGGTGGGGAGGGTTTTGCTAGAACAAGGGAAGACGCTCGCAGAGGTCTGGCCGCAGAGGGCTGGGGGGCTTGCCAGGCTGATGAGGAACCGAGAGGCCGTCGGCCTCTAAACTCCACACGAATTCCTCCGGGTGACCCTGAGATGCAGGGAGACACGGAAAGCACGGTAAACACAGGCCGGAAGCTCAGCAGCCTGTTGCTTGCTTCACCGTCCGTCTGGCGTCCCCTCTGCTAGCAAGCAGCCTTTACCGCATCACCCACGGCTGACCCGGCTCAGGATTCCAGCTGATGTTCCACGGGTGGCATCACTTGCTGGTGACACGAAGCAGGCACGTTAGCCACCTCCCAAACCCTGAGGCTCCTCCTGGGAGGAGCCTGCGGGCCCCCAGTCCAGCCTCTGCGCCACGATGCTCCTTAGTGCCGCTCCCGGTTCGCTGCCCCGGCCTCTAGCTCTGGCCGGAACCTCGCTGGATTGGCGATAAATGGCACCCATGCACCACGTGTAAGCTTGGGGTCCAGATGTGACCATGGCTCGTCTCTTCTTCCCATCGATTGGGGGATTGTTCGGGCTTCGTGTCATCGTGTTGGCAGGAAGGCCAGCACCGCCCCCCTGAGACCTCCCTGAAGACACATAGAAACATAGGACACAACGCAGCCCATCTCTTTGTTTTAAAACACCTTTACAGGGCTACGATTTCTGTTCCGTCAATTAGACACATCTCACGTGTAGTATTTGATCAATTTTCATACATGTCTACACCCAGAAAGCCATCGCCACAATCAAGAGAGCTAACATGTCCACCACTCCCCAAGACGGGCAATTTTCCGATTCCCATATTTACCCCTTCCCACCGCCGTCCCTCCCTGGTAACCATAAGTTTGTTTCTCTATGTCTGTGGCTCTATTTGTCTTTTGCAGTTAAGATCATTTCTGTCTTTTTTCCTTAGATTTCACGTGGAAGTTGTGTCATGCGGCATTTTTCTCTCTTCTGGCTTACTTCACTCAGAATGACTATCTCTGTGTCCAACCATGTTGCCGCAAATGGCATGGTTCCATCCTTTTTCACGGCTGTGTAGTATTCCGCGGCATAAAAAGACGACTACTTCTTTATCCAGTCACCAGTCGTTAGATGTTGGGGTTAGTTCCACGTCCTGGCTAATACAAATAGGGCTGCTGTGAGCATTGAGGTGCATGGGACTTTTTGAGTTAGAGTTTTCTCTTGACATATCCCCAGGCGTGGGAAGGCTGGATCATCAGGTAAGTCCATTTGTAGGTTTTTAAGGAACCTCCATCCCGTCTTCTCTAGTGACAATGCAGCCCGTCTTCCTGAAGCAGAGCCATGCTCACAAAGTAACGGATATTCCTAGAGGTCAGACATGACGTGCATTCAGCTTGGCCTGTTCCAGAAGAAGAGGGCAGTCTGGCAGGGCTGGAGGAGAGTGACCAGGGGAGTGTGGGACAGGCAGGATTCACACCACGTGGGGACATGACAGGCTGGGATAAGGAGCCTGGGCTTCCAGTCATGCCTTGGTAAGCATGGGGCACTGGTTCCAGGACTCCCCACAGATGCCAAAATCCATGGATGCTGATGCCTCTTATACAAAAGGACATAGGACTTTATTTTTTACATACAGACGTATTTTTCTTCCACGTTGTTGTCGTTTTTACAATGTTGTGTCGAATGCCAGTCTAGAGCACAATTTTCCACTTATGCATAAACATACCCATACAGTCATTGTCACATTCTCTTTCGCTGTGTCCTCCTGTGTACTTTAAATCATCTCTAGGTGACGCGCGGCATGCAAGGCAACGTGAATGCTATGTAAGCGGTTGCCGGTGTGTGGCAAGTTCAATTGTCGCTTTTCGAAACTTTCCGTTTTTTTCCCGAATATTTTCAACCCACAGTTAGTTGAATCGGCTGGATCGGGAGCCCCTAGATACAGAGAACCCCCAAGCCCTTCCCACCTCGGAAATTTCCACTGGAAGCGCTGAAGGGGCCCAAAGAGAGGACAAGAGCGCCCTCTAGCGGCTGCAAACGCTGAGGCATTCCTTCAGCCTATGCAGCGCGGGAGAGAAGGTTTCGGGCCGACTAGCGCAAAAGGAGGGCCCGCCTGGACAGGAAGGAGGAAGGACGACAGCGGAAGCCAGCTCGCACCCTTCCTGGAGCTAGCTGGTTGCAGTGAGGGACGCCGAGGAACTGGGGACACGTCGCGTGGGGAGGCGGGGGGGGGCAATCCTGGCGGCCAGGAGCAGGGTTCACACAGCTGGCACCCAGTTTGCACGATCAAAATGACAAGGAGAGGGGGTGGGGGGAAGGGGCTGCCTCAGCACCGGGATCCTGACAAGGGCCATAGCGCCGCGACCTCAGCTAATGCGGCTCCCCTGCTAAGCCAGAAAAAGGAAACTGTGAGGCAAGATACTGCAGATTCCACCGCAGCCACACGGATGACTAGATCTCTAACCTGACAAAATGGAACCCTCGGAAACAGGAATCTTCCCTTTCTTCTACATTTTGACCTTGGGACAGGGAGCCACACTTCTCTGACGGGAACCGTCTTTACTCCGGCAGAGAGCTCAGTTTTCCAGGAATAAGTATGGAGAAAAAGTGTGCCGTGATGGTTTAGCAGTTCAAAGCGGAAGCCCGTCTTAGAGACGGGAAAAACATGCTTCTCAATGAAGTCGAGGTATGGCACGAAGCAGGAGGAAGTTTAAGGAAATCTCTCTTAATATCCATTCACCAGACAAGACTAGCCAGTCCTAAAAAGGCAGCACGTTAAATCAAGGAAGATTCCTGCTTCCTTTCTGGGGCGGGAGGGGGGCGGGGGGGACACGAGAAACAATGCCGCATTTTAAAACGAGCCTTGGGGCCCTAGATACGGAGAGTGTTGTTGGGTGTTGAGGCTGAGAGGTGTTGCTGAGGAGAACATAAAGCTGCGTATAGACTGGTATGGGTTCCAAGTCTACCGCTGGAAAAAAATTAGCCAATCATGAGTCCATTTGATTGGGAAAGAAGTAAATAACTCAAAAATGGGAAAGACATGGGATTAAATAGCGGTAGCGAGCAATTAAATCCAAGATGTTTATACCTATATTTTCATTGCGAATGCAACAGACTGAAAGCAACTGTCTAAAAAGCAGTCACTGTAGCCCGCGCAGGCGCACACACGCACACAATGGGGAACAGCAGAGAGGTAAAATATGCTAAATGTATCATGATTGAGAAACAAGATCTAATAGATTATCCCGTTTTTGAGACTGTTATAGCAATACTGGTCCAATTATACATAAAGTTATGAACTTAGAGATGACTTATTAAAACTTAGAGGGAATTTTAATTGGAAGACAATATAGCTTCCAAATCATTGAAGAGAAAACTAACCTCAAAAAAATTAATCAATGCAGCTAAGATGGAGTAACGGAGACCGTATTTACCATCGTAGGATAGACCCCAATGTGGATAAAATCTATGAAGCAATGCTTTTTAAGCCATGTGAAAACGATCATCCACTAGGACCTCGTCCTGCCGCCTCCATACCCAGGCTGCTAGGCCTCCTACTGCCACTACCAAGGATGTCCACCAGGTGGCGACATTGCCCCCCTCTGCTCCTGCTGCAGAGCCAGTCCTGAGCAGCCCTGCTCCAGGTTTTGGCAGGCCGCTCCCAGAAGCGCGCTCGTGGGCCTTGCTCCCTTTTAGCCACCAGCAAAGGGATCGAGGATGAGCACTGAGCCTCCTTACTCATCGAAGATCTAGGAACCTATCTGATTTCTGAGCAGCCCTTTACCCTCGTCTGCCGTCAGGTACTCTCCACCCGACTTGCAGAGTCCGCGGCTTGGGCAGCCTGCACGCTGGCCCCGGCCCGTCAGAATCTCTTCCCCCCACCCCCCCCCACCCCCCGGCCAAGAGGCCACGCGCGGTCGTGAGCAGGGCTCCAGGCCTCTGGAGCCGCGCCGCTTGGACTGCGTCCTGGCCCTGGGCTCGCGAGCTCCATGCCCTTGGCTGAGTCACTTAACATCTCTAAGCTAGTTTCCTCATCAGTACAATGAGGGCATAATCGGTATGGGAGGGGGGGGGAATCAGAATCTGGGGGGGACTACATTTCTGGTGATTGAAGATTATTTTCAGTTTGAATTATACAGTGAGGGACACCATACAGTTTTTACTACTGCAGACTTCTGAAGGACAGCTTCTAGTATTCTTAAAACTAATGCATGCACGTACACACAAACACACGTGCACACACACTGACTCTGCTCCGCCTACATCCCCACGCACACACACACGGAGTCATGGACCACACACACCCCCACAACATACACACAACCACACACGTCCTCAGGCGCGCGCACACACACGCAAAGTCACTGTCACGTGCCACACACGTCCAGGCTCAACTTTAGAATTCCCAGACTCAGGGGAGTCCTGCAAAGAAAGCGACAGTGCGGGGAGAGCCGATTCCCAGTCTCTGACCGCCAGCCTGACCCTTTTCTTCCCAATGCTGGGTCCATCCCATGCCCCAAGGGGCCTTGGATGTGCACAGGGGGACACTCAGACCTCACATCCGGGCTCTGTCCGTAACCTCCATGCCAACAGCTGCCCGTTGGCCTCTCTGTGAGTCCTGGGATGCTGAACTCCGGGGAGAGCCGGTGCAGAAACTACAAGTGGGTCAGGGGCTGCTGGGGCAGGGCATTCGGGGTCCTGGGATTCCAGAGCACGGGGTGGAGCCAATGGGCGTGTCCCCTTGGCCCTGCTGACTCCACCCCGTAGAGGGCGTGGCCAGAGGGAGTGTCAGGGCCAGAGGGACCCTCTGTAGTTCAGGACCCAGGACAGCGCGGGGAGGTGTCGGGGGTGGGGGTTGGGGGGCCGCCCCTTGCCGTGGTCTAAGGGCAGAAGCCCTAAGGAAGGGCCGGAGGAGGCTGTAAGGTATCCTCACTGCCATCAATTAAAAAAAAAAGCAAAAGCCCGCCGCAGGCGAGGGTGGGGAGGGTTTTGCTAGAACAAGGGAAGACGCTCGCAGAGGTCTGGCCGCAGAGGGCTGGGGGGCTTGCCAGGCTGATGAGGAACCGAGAGGCCGTCGGCCTCTAAACTCCACACGAATTCCTCCGGGTGACCCTGAGATGCAGGGAGACACGGAAAGCACGGTAAACACAGGCCGGAAGCTCAGCAGCCTGTTGCTTGCTTCACCGTCCGTCTGGCGTCCCCTCTGCTAGCAAGCAGCCTTTACCGCATCACCCACGGCTGACCCGGCTCAGGATTCCAGCTGATGTTCCACGGGTGGCATCACTTGCTGGTGACACGAAGCAGGCACGTTAGCCACCTCCCAAACCCTGAGGCTCCTCCTGGGAGGAGCCTGCGGGCCCCCAGTCCAGCCTCTGCGCCACGATGCTCCTTAGTGCCGCTCCCGGTTCGCTGCCCCGGCCTCTAGCTCTGGCCGGAACCTCGCTGGATTGGCGATAAATGGCACCCATGCACCACGTGTAAGCTTGGGGTCCAGATGTGACCATGGCTCGTCTCTTCTTCCCATCGATTGGGGGATTGTTCGGGCTTCGTGTCATCGTGTTGGCAGGAAGGCCAGCACCGCCCCCCTGAGACCTCCCTGAAGACACATAGAAACATAGGACACAACGCAGCCCATCTCTTTGTTTTAAAACACCTTTACAGGGCTACGATTTCTGTTCCGTCAATTAGACACATCTCACGTGTAGTATTTGATCAATTTTCATACATGTCTACACCCAGAAAGCCATCGCCACAATCAAGAGAGCTAACATGTCCACCACTCCCCAAGACGGGCAATTTTCCGATTCCCATATTTACCCCTTCCCACCGCCGTCCCTCCCTGGTAACCATAAGTTTGTTTCTCTATGTCTGTGGCTCTATTTGTCTTTTGCAGTTAAGATCATTTCTGTCTTTTTTCCTTAGATTTCACGTGGAAGTTGTGTCATGCGGCATTTTTCTCTCTTCTGGCTTACTTCACTCAGAATGACTATCTCTGTGTCCAACCATGTTGCCGCAAATGGCATGGTTCCATCCTTTTTCACGGCTGTGTAGTATTCCGCGGCATAAAAAGACGACTACTTCTTTATCCAGTCACCAGTCGTTAGATGTTGGGGTTAGTTCCACGTCCTGGCTAATACAAATAGGGCTGCTGTGAGCATTGAGGTGCATGGGACTTTTTGAGTTAGAGTTTTCTCTTGACATATCCCCAGGCGTGGGAAGGCTGGATCATCAGGTAAGTCCATTTGTAGGTTTTTAAGGAACCTCCATCCCGTCTTCTCTAGTGACAATGCAGCCCGTCTTCCTGAAGCAGAGCCATGCTCACAAAGTAACGGATATTCCTAGAGGTCAGACATGACGTGCATTCAGCTTGGCCTGTTCCAGAAGAAGAGGGCAGTCTGGCAGGGCTGGAGGAGAGTGACCAGGGGAGTGTGGGACAGGCAGGATTCACACCACGTGGGGACATGACAGGCTGGGATAAGGAGCCTGGGCTTCCAGTCATGCCTTGGTAAGCATGGGGCACTGGTTCCAGGACTCCCCACAGATGCCAAAATCCATGGATGCTGATGCCTCTTATACAAAAGGACATAGGACTTTATTTTTTACATACAGACGTATTTTTCTTCCACGTTGTTGTCGTTTTTACAATGTTGTGTCGAATGCCAGTCTAGAGCACAATTTTCCACTTATGCATAAACATACCCATACAGTCATTGTCACATTCTCTTTCGCTGTGTCCTCCTGTGTACTTTAAATCATCTCTAGGTGACGCGCGGCATGCAAGGCAACGTGAATGCTATGTAAGCGGTTGCCGGTGTGTGGCAAGTTCAATTGTCGCTTTTCGAAACTTTCCGTTTTTTTCCCGAATATTTTCAACCCACAGTTAGTTGAATCGGCTGGATCGGGAGCCCCTAGATACAGAGAACCCCCAAGCCCTTCCCACCTCGGAAATTTCCACTGGAAGCGCTGAAGGGGCCCAAAGAGAGGACAAGAGCGCCCTCTAGCGGCTGCAAACGCTGAGGCATTCCTTCAGCCTATGCAGCGCGGGAGAGAAGGTTTCGGGCCGACTAGCGCAAAAGGAGGGCCCGCCTGGACAGGAAGGAGGAAGGACGACAGCGGAAGCCAGCTCGCACCCTTCCTGGAGCTAGCTGGTTGCAGTGAGGGACGCCGAGGAACTGGGGACACGTCGCGTGGGGAGGCGGGGGGGGGCAATCCTGGCGGCCAGGAGCAGGGTTCACACAGCTGGCACCCAGTTTGCACGATCAAAATGACAAGGAGAGGGGGTGGGGGGAAGGGGCTGCCTCAGCACCGGGATCCTGACAAGGGCCATAGCGCCGCGACCTCAGCTAATGCGGCTCCCCTGCTAAGCCAGAAAAAGGAAACTGTGAGGCAAGATACTGCAGATTCCACCGCAGCCACACGGATGACTAGATCTCTAACCTGACAAAATGGAACCCTCGGAAACAGGAATCTTCCCTTTCTTCTACATTTTGACCTTGGGACAGGGAGCCACACTTCTCTGACGGGAACCGTCTTTACTCCGGCAGAGAGCTCAGTTTTCCAGGAATAAGTATGGAGAAAAAGTGTGCCGTGATGGTTTAGCAGTTCAAAGCGGAAGCCCGTCTTAGAGACGGGAAAAACATGCTTCTCAATGAAGTCGAGGTATGGCACGAAGCAGGAGGAAGTTTAAGGAAATCTCTCTTAATATCCATTCACCAGACAAGACTAGCCAGTCCTAAAAAGGCAGCACGTTAAATCAAGGAAGATTCCTGCTTCCTTTCTGGGGCGGGAGGGGGGCGGGGGGGACACGAGAAACAATGCCGCATTTTAAAACGAGCCTTGGGGCCCTAGATACGGAGAGTGTTGTTGGGTGTTGAGGCTGAGAGGTGTTGCTGAGGAGAACATAAAGCTGCGTATAGACTGGTATGGGTTCCAAGTCTACCGCTGGAAAAAAATTAGCCAATCATGAGTCCATTTGATTGGGAAAGAAGTAAATAACTCAAAAATGGGAAAGACATGGGATTAAATAGCGGTAGCGAGCAATTAAATCCAAGATGTTTATACCTATATTTTCATTGCGAATGCAACAGACTGAAAGCAACTGTCTAAAAAGCAGTCACTGTAGCCCGCGCAGGCGCACACACGCACACAATGGGGAACAGCAGAGAGGTAAAATATGCTAAATGTATCATGATTGAGAAACAAGATCTAATAGATTATCCCGTTTTTGAGACTGTTATAGCAATACTGGTCCAATTATACATAAAGTTATGAACTTAGAGATGACTTATTAAAACTTAGAGGGAATTTTAATTGGAAGACAATATAGCTTCCAAATCATTGAAGAGAAAACTAACCTCAAAAAAATTAATCAATGCAGCTAAGATGGAGTAACGGAGACCGTATTTACCATCGTAGGATAGACCCCAATGTGGATAAAATCTATGAAGCAATGCTTCTTAAGCCATGTGAAAACGATCATCCACTAGGACCTCGTCCTGCCGCCTCCATACCCAGGCTGCTAGGCCTCCTACTGCCACTACCAAGGATGTCCACCAGGTGGCGACATTGCCCCCCTCTGCTCCTGCTGCAGAGCCAGTCCTGAGCAGCCCTGCTCCAGGTTTTGGCAGGCCGCTCCCAGAAGCGCGCTCGTGGGCCTTGCTCCCTTTTAGCCACCAGCAAAGGGATCGAGGATGAGCACTGAGCCTCCTTACTCATCGAAGATCTAGGAACCTATCTGATTTCTGAGCAGCCCTTTACCCTCGTCTGCCGTCAGGTACTCTCCACCCGACTTGCAGAGTCCGCGGCTTGGGCAGCCTGCACGCTGGCCCCGGCCCGTCAGAATCTCTTTCCCCCACCCCCACCCCACCCCCACCCCCACCCCCACCCCCCGGCCAAGAGGCCACGCGCGGTCGTGAGCAGGGCTCCAGGCCTCTGGAGCCGCGCCGCTTGGACTGCGTCCTGGCCCTGGGCTCGCGAGCTCCATGCCCTTGGCTGAGTCACTTAACATCTCTAAGCTAGTTTCCTCATCAGTACAATGAGGGCATAATCGGTATGGGAGGGGGGGGAATCAGAATCTGGGGGGGACTACATTTCTGGTGATTGAAGATTATTTTCAGTTTGAATTATACAGTGAGGGACACCATACAGTTTTTACTACTGCAGACTTCTGAAGGACAGCTTCTAGTATTCTTAAAACTAATGCATGCACGTACACACAAACACACGTGCACACACACTGACTCTGCTCCGCCTACATCCCCACGCACACACACACGGAGTCATGGACCACACACACCCCCACAACATACACACAACCACACACGTCCTCAGGCGCGCGCACACACACGCAAAGTCACTGTCACGTGCCACACACGTCCAGGCTCAACTTTAGAATTCCCAGACTCAGGGGAGTCCTGCAAAGAAAGCGACAGTGCGGGGAGAGCCGATTCCCAGTCTCTGACCGCCAGCCTGACCCTTTTCTTCCCAATGCTGGGTCCATCCCATGCCCCAAGGGGCCTTGGATGTGCACAGGGGGACACTCAGACCTCACATCCGGGCTCTGTCCGTAACCTCCATGCCAACAGCTGCCCGTTGGCCTCTCTGTGAGTCCTGGGATGCTGAACTCCGGGGAGAGCCGGTGCAGAAACTACAAGTGGGTCAGGGGCTGCTGGGGCAGGGCATTCGGGGTCCTGGGATTCCAGAGCACGGGGTGGAGCCAATGGGCGTGTCCCCTTGGCCCTGCTGACTCCACCCCGTAGAGGGCGTGGCCAGAGGGAGTGTCAGGGCCAGAGGGACCCTCTGTAGTTCAGGACCCAGGACAGCGCGGGGGGGTGTCGGGGGTGGGGGTTGGGGGGCCGCCCCTTGCCGTGGTCTAAGGGCAGAAGCCCTAAGGAAGGGCCGGAGGAGGCTGTAAGGTATCCTCACTGCCATCAATTAAAAAAAAAAGCAAAAGCCCGCCGCAGGCGAGGGTGGGGAGGGTTTTGCTAGAACAAGGGAAGACGCTCGCAGAGGTCTGGCCGCAGAGGGCTGGGGGGCTTGCCAGGCTGATGAGGAACCGAGAGGCCGTCGGCCTCTAAACTCCACACGAATTCCTCCGGGTGACCCTGAGATGCAGGGAGACACGGAAAGCACGGTAAACACAGGCCGGAAGCTCAGCAGCCTGTTGCTTGCTTCACCGTCCGTCTGGCGTCCCCTCTGCTAGCAAGCAGCCTTTACCGCATCACCCACGGCTGACCCGGCTCAGGATTCCAGCTGATGTTCCACGGGTGGCATCACTTGCTGGTGACACGAAGCAGGCACGTTAGCCACCTCCCAAACCCTGAGGCTCCTCCTGGGAGGAGCCTGCGGGCCCCCAGTCCAGCCTCTGCGCCACGATGCTCCTTAGTGCCGCTCCCGGTTCGCTGCCCCGGCCTCTAGCTCTGGCCGGAACCTCGCTGGATTGGCGATAAATGGCACCCATGCACCACGTGTAAGCTTGGGGTCCAGATGTGACCATGGCTCGTCTCTTCTTCCCATCGATTGGGGGATTGTTCGGGCTTCGTGTCATCGTGTTGGCAGGAAGGCCAGCACCGCCCCCCTGAGACCTCCCTGAAGACACATAGAAACATAGGACACAACGCAGCCCATCTCTTTGTTTTAAAACACCTTTACAGGGCTACGATTTCTGTTCCGTCAATTAGACACATCTCACGTGTAGTATTTGATCAATTTTCATACATGTCTACACCCAGAAAGCCATCGCCACAATCAAGAGAGCTAACATGTCCACCACTCCCCAAGACGGGCAATTTTCCGATTCCCATATTTACCCCTTCCCACCGCCGTCCCTCCCTGGTAACCATAAGTTTGTTTCTCTATGTCTGTGGCTCTATTTGTCTTTTGCAGTTAAGATCATTTCTGTCTTTTTTCCTTAGATTTCACGTGGAAGTTGTGTCATGCGGCATTTTTCTCTCTTCTGGCTTACTTCACTCAGAATGACTATCTCTGTGTCCAACCATGTTGCCGCAAATGGCATGGTTCCATCCTTTTTCACGGCTGTGTAGTATTCCGCGGCATAAAAAGACGACTACTTCTTTATCCAGTCACCAGTCGTTAGATGTTGGGGTTAGTTCCACGTCCTGGCTAATACAAATAGGGCTGCTGTGAGCATTGAGGTGCATGGGACTTTTTGAGTTAGAGTTTTCTCTTGACATATCCCCAGGCGTGGGAAGGCTGGATCATCAGGTAAGTCCATTTGTAGGTTTTTAAGGAACCTCCATCCCGTCTTCTCTAGTGACAATGCAGCCCGTCTTCCTGAAGCAGAGCCATGCTCACAAAGTAACGGATATTCCTAGAGGTCAGACATGACGTGCATTCAGCTTGGCCTGTTCCAGAAGAAGAGGGCAGTCTGGCAGGGCTGGAGGAGAGTGACCAGGGGAGTGTGGGACAGGCAGGATTCACACCACGTGGGGACATGACAGGCTGGGATAAGGAGCCTGGGCTTCCAGTCATGCCTTGGTAAGCATGGGGCACTGGTTCCAGGACTCCCCACAGATGCCAAAATCCATGGATGCTGATGCCTCTTATACAAAAGGACATAGGACTTTATTTTTTACATACAGACGTATTTTTCTTCCACGTTGTTGTCGTTTTTACAATGTTGTGTCGAATGCCAGTCTAGAGCACAATTTTCCACTTATGCATAAACATACCCATACAGTCATTGTCACATTCTCTTTCGCTGTGTCCTCCTGTGTACTTTAAATCATCTCTAGGTGACGCGCGGCATGCAAGGCAACGTGAATGCTATGTAAGCGGTTGCCGGTGTGTGGCAAGTTCAATTGTCGCTTTTCGAAACTTTCCGTTTTTTTCCCGAATATTTTCAACCCACAGTTAGTTGAATCGGCTGGATCGGGAGCCCCTAGATACAGAGAACCCCCAAGCCCTTCCCACCTCGGAAATTTCCACTGGAAGCGCTGAAGGGGCCCAAAGAGAGGACAAGAGCGCCCTCTAGCGGCTGCAAACGCTGAGGCATTCCTTCAGCCTATGCAGCGCGGGAGAGAAGGTTTCGGGCCGACTAGCGCAAAAGGAGGGCCCGCCTGGACAGGAAGGAGGAAGGACGACAGCGGAAGCCAGCTCGCACCCTTCCTGGAGCTAGCTGGTTGCAGTGAGGGTCGCCGAGGAACTGGGGACACGTCGCGTGGGGAGGCGGGGGGGGGGGCAATCCTGGCGGCCAGGAGCAGGGTTCACACAGCTGGCACCCAGTTTGCACGATCAAAATGACAAGGAGAGGGGGTGGGGGGAAGGGGCTGCCTCAGCACCGGGATCCTGACAAGGGCCATAGCGCCGCGACCTCAGCTAATGCGGCTCCCCTGCTAAGCCAGAAAAAGGAAACTGTGAGGCAAGATACTGCAGATTCCACCGCAGCCACACGGATGACTAGATCTCTAACCTGACAAAATGGAACCCTCGGAAACAGGAATCTTCCCTTTCTTCTACATTTTGACCTTGGGACAGGGAGCCACACTTCTCTGACGGGAACCGTCTTTACTCCGGCAGAGAGCTCAGTTTTCCAGGAATAAGTATGGAGAAAAAGTGTGCCGTGATGGTTTAGCAGTTCAAAGCGGAAGCCCGTCTTAGAGACGGGAAAAACATGCTTCTCAATGAAGTCGAGGTATGGCACGAAGCAGGAGGAAGTTTAAGGAAATCTCTCTTAATATCCATTCACCAGACAAGACTAGCCAGTCCTAAAAAGGCAGCACGTTAAATCAAGGAAGATTCCTGCTTCCTTTCTGGGGCGGGAGGGGGGCGGGGGGACACGAGAAACAATGCCGCATTTTAAAACGAGCCTTGGGGCCCTAGATACGGAGAGTGTTGTTGGGTGTTGAGGCTGAGAGGTGTTGCTGAGGAGAACATAAAGCTGCGTATAGACTGGTATGGGTTCCAAGTCTACCGCTGGAAAAAAATTAGCCAATCATGAGTCCATTTGATTGGGAAAGAAGTAAATAACTCAAAAATGGGAAAGACATGGGATTAAATAGCGGTAGCGAGCAATTAAATCCAAGATGTTTATACCTATATTTTCATTGCGAATGCAACAGACTGAAAGCAACTGTCTAAAAAGCAGTCACTGTAGCCCGCGCAGGCGCACACACGCACACAATGGGGAACAGCAGAGAGGTAAAATATGCTAAATGTATCATGATTGAGAAACAAGATCTAATAGATTATCCCGTTTTTGAGACTGTTATAGCAATACTGGTCCAATTATACATAAAGTTATGAACTTAGAGATGACTTATTAAAACTTAGAGGGAATTTTAATTGGAAGACAATATAGCTTCCAAATCATTGAAGAGAAAACTAACCTCAAAAAAATTAATCAATGCAGCTAAGATGGAGTAACGGAGACCGTATTTACCATCGTAGGATAGACCCCAATGTGGATAAAATCTATGAAGCAATGCTTCTTAAGCCATGTGAAAACGATCATCCACTAGGACCTCGTCCTGCCGCCTCCATACCCAGGCTGCTAGGCCTCCTACTGCCACTACCAAGGATGTCCACCAGGTGGCGACATTGCCCCCCTCTGCTCCTGCTGCAGAGCCAGTCCTGAGCAGCCCTGCTCCAGGTTTTGGCAGGCCGCTCCCAGAAGCGCGCTCGTGGGCCTTGCTCCCTTTTAGCCACCAGCAAAGGGATCGAGGATGAGCACTGAGCCTCCTTACTCATCGAAGATCTAGGAACCTATCTGATTTCTGAGCAGCCCTTTACCCTCGTCTGCCGTCAGGTACTCTCCACCCGACTTGCAGAGTCCGCGGCTTGGGCAGCCTGCACGCTGGCCCCGGCCCGTCAGAATCTCTTCCCCCCACCCCCCCCCCACCCCCCGGCCAAGAGGCCACGCGCGGTCGTGAGCAGGGCTCCAGGCCTCTGGAGCCGCGCCGCTTGGACTGCGTCCTGGCCCTGGGCTCGCGAGCTCCATGCCCTTGGCTGAGTCACTTAACATCTCTAAGCTAGTTTCCTCATCAGTACAATGAGGGCATAATCGGTATGGGAGGGGGGGGGAATCAGAATCTGGGGGGGACTACATTTCTGGTGATTGAAGATTATTTTCAGTTTGAATTATACAGTGAGGGACACCATACAGTTTTTACTACTGCAGACTTCTGAAGGACAGCTTCTAGTATTCTTAAAACTAATGCATGCACGTACACACAAACACACGTGCACACACACTGACTCTGCTCCGCCTACATCCCCACGCACACACACACGGAGTCATGGACCACACACACCCCCACAACATACACACAACCACACACGTCCTCAGGCGCGCGCACACACACGCAAAGTCACTGTCACGTGCCACACACGTCCAGGCTCAACTTTAGAATTCCCAGACTCAGGGGAGTCCTGCAAAGAAAGCGACAGTGCGGGGAGAGCCGATTCCCAGTCTCTGACCGCCAGCCTGACCCTTTTCTTCCCAATGCTGGGTCCATCCCATGCCCCAAGGGGCCTTGGATGTGCACAGGGGGACACTCAGACCTCACATCCGGGCTCTGTCCGTAACCTCCATGCCAACAGCTGCCCGTTGGCCTCTCTGTGAGTCCTGGGATGCTGAACTCCGGGGAGAGCCGGTGCAGAAACTACAAGTGGGTCAGGGGCTGCTGGGGCAGGGCATTCGGGGTCCTGGGATTCCAGAGCACGGGGTGGAGCCAATGGGCGTGTCCCCTTGGCCCTGCTGACTCCACCCCGTAGAGGGCGTGGCCAGAGGGAGTGTCAGGGCCAGAGGGACCCTCTGTAGTTCAGGACCCAGGACAGCGCGGGGGGGTGTCGGGGGTGGGGGTTGGGGGGCCGCCCCTTGCCGTGGTCTAAGGGCAGAAGCCCTAAGGAAGGGCCGGAGGAGGCTGTAAGGTATCCTCACTGCCATCAATTAAAAAAAAAAGCAAAAGCCCGCCGCAGGCGAGGGTGGGGAGGGTTTTGCTAGAACAAGGGAAGACGCTCGCAGAGGTCTGGCCGCAGAGGGCTGGGGGGCTTGCCAGGCTGATGAGGAACCGAGAGGCCGTCGGCCTCTAAACTCCACACGAATTCCTCCGGGTGACCCTGAGATGCAGGGAGACACGGAAAGCACGGTAAACACAGGCCGGAAGCTCAGCAGCCTGTTGCTTGCTTCACCGTCCGTCTGGCGTCCCCTCTGCTAGCAAGCAGCCTTTACCGCATCACCCACGGCTGACCCGGCTCAGGATTCCAGCTGATGTTCCACGGGTGGCATCACTTGCTGGTGACACGAAGCAGGCACGTTAGCCACCTCCCAAACCCTGAGGCTCCTCCTGGGAGGAGCCTGCGGGCCCCCAGTCCAGCCTCTGCGCCACGATGCTCCTTAGTGCCGCTCCCGGTTCGCTGCCCCGGCCTCTAGCTCTGGCCGGAACCTCGCTGGATTGGCGATAAATGGCACCCATGCACCACGTGTAAGCTTGGGGTCCAGATGTGACCATGGCTCGTCTCTTCTTCCCATCGATTGGGGGATTGTTCGGGCTTCGTGTCATCGTGTTGGCAGGAAGGCCAGCACCACCCCCCTGAGACCTCCCTGAAGACACATAGAAACATAGGACACAACGCAGCCCATCTCTTTGTTTTAAAACACCTTTACAGGGCTACGATTTCTGTTCCGTCAATTAGACACATCTCACGTGTAGTATTTGATCAATTTTCATACATGTCTACACCCAGAAAGCCATCGCCACAATCAAGAGAGCTAACATGTCCACCACTCCCCAAGACGGGCAATTTTCCGATTCCCATATTTACCCCTTCCCACCGCCGTCCCTCCCTGGTAACCATAAGTTTGTTTCTCTATGTCTGTGGCTCTATTTGTCTTTTGCAGTTAAGATCATTTCTGTCTTTTTTCCTTAGATTTCACGTGGAAGTTGTGTCATGCGGCATTTTTCTCTCTTCTGGCTTACTTCACTCAGAATGACTATCTCTGTGTCCAACCATGTTGCCGCAAATGGCATGGTTCCATCCTTTTTCACGGCTGTGTAGTATTCCGCGGCATAAAAAGACGACTACTTCTTTATCCAGTCACCAGTCGTTAGATGTTGGGGTTAGTTCCACGTCCTGGCTAATACAAATAGGGCTGCTGTGAGCATTGAGGTGCATGGGACTTTTTGAGTTAGAGTTTTCTCTTGACATATCCCCAGGCGTGGGAAGGCTGGATCATCAGGTAAGTCCATTTGTAGGTTTTTAAGGAACCTCCATCCCGTCTTCTCTAGTGACAATGCAGCCCGTCTTCCTGAAGCAGAGCCATGCTCACAAAGTAACGGATATTCCTAGAGGTCAGACATGACGTGCATTCAGCTTGGCCTGTTCCAGAAGAAGAGGGCAGTCTGGCAGGGCTGGAGGAGAGTGACCAGGGGAGTGTGGGACAGGCAGGATTCACACCACGTGGGGACATGACAGGCTGGGATAAGGAGCCTGGGCTTCCAGTCATGCCTTGGTAAGCATGGGGCACTGGTTCCAGGACTCCCCACAGATGCCAAAATCCATGGATGCTGATGCCTCTTATACAAAAGGACATAGGACTTTATTTTTTACATACAGACGTATTTTTCTTCCACGTTGTTGTCGTTTTTACAATGTTGTGTCGAATGCCAGTCTAGAGCACAATTTTCCACTTATGCATAAACATACCCATACAGTCATTGTCACATTCTCTTTCGCTGTGTCCTCCTGTGTACTTTAAATCATCTCTAGGTGACGCGCGGCATGCAAGGCAACGTGAATGCTATGTAAGCGGTTGCCGGTGTGTGGCAAGTTCAATTGTCGCTTTTCGAAACTTTCCGTTTTTTTCCCGAATATTTTCAACCCACAGTTAGTTGAATCGGCTGGATCGGGAGCCCCTAGATACAGAGAACCCCCAAGCCCTTCCCACCTCGGAAATTTCCACTGGAAGCGCTGAAGGGGCCCAAAGAGAGGACAAGAGCGCCCTCTAGCGGCTGCAAACGCTGAGGCATTCCTTCAGCCTATGCAGCGCGGGAGAGAAGGTTTCGGGCCGACTAGCGCAAAAGGAGGGCCCGCCTGGACAGGAAGGAGGAAGGACGACAGCGGAAGCCAGCTCGCACCCTTCCTGGAGCTAGCTGGTTGCAGTGAGGGTCGCCGAGGAACTGGGGACACGTCGCGTGGGGAGGCGGGGGGGGGCAATCCTGGCGGCCAGGAGCAGGGTTCACACAGCTGGCACCCAGTTTGCACGATCAAAATGACAAGGAGAGGGAGTGGGGGGAAGGGGCTGCCTCAGCACCGGGATCCTGACAAGGGCCATAGCGCCGCGACCTCAGCTAATGCGGCTCCCCTGCTAAGCCAGAAAAAGGAAACTGTGAGGCAAGATACTGCAGATTCCACCGCAGCCACACGGATGACTAGATCTCTAACCTGACAAAATGGAACCCTCGGAAACAGGAATCTTCCCTTTCTTCTACATTTTGACCTTGGGACAGGGAGCCACACTTCTCTGACGGGAACCGTCTTTACTCCGGCAGAGAGCTCAGTTTTCCAGGAATAAGTATGGAGAAAAAGTGTGCCGTGATGGTTTAGCAGTTCAAAGCGGAAGCCCGTCTTAGAGACGGGAAAAACATGCTTCTCAATGAAGTCGAGGTATGGCACGAAGCAGGAGGAAGTTTAAGGAAATCTCTCTTAATATCCATTCACCAGACAAGACTAGCCAGTCCTAAAAAGGCAGCACGTTAAATCAAGGAAGATTCCTGCTTCCTTTCTGGGGCGGGAGGGGGGCGGGGGGGACACGAGAAACAATGCCGCATTTTAAAACGAGCCTTGGGGCCCTAGATACGGAGAGTGTTGTTGGGTGTTGAGGCTGAGAGGTGTTGCTGAGGAGAACATAAAGCTGCGTATAGACTGGTATGGGTTCCAAGTCTACCGCTGGAAAAAAATTAGCCAATCATGAGTCCATTTGATTGGGAAAGAAGTAAATAACTCAAAAATGGGAAAGACATGGGATTAAATAGCGGTAGCGAGCAATTAAATCCAAGATGTTTATACCTATATTTTCATTGCGAATGCAACAGACTGAAAGCAACTGTCTAAAAAGCAGTCACTGTAGCCCGCGCAGGCGCACACACGCACACAATGGGGAACAGCAGAGAGGTAAAATATGCTAAATGTATCATGATTGAGAAACAAGATCTAATAGATTATCCCGTTTTTGAGACTGTTATAGCAATACTGGTCCAATTATACATAAAGTTATGAACTTAGAGATGACTTATTAAAACTTAGAGGGAATTTTAATTGGAAGACAATATAGCTTCCAAATCATTGAAGAGAAAACTAACCTCAAAAAAATTAATCAATGCAGCTAAGATGGAGTAACGGAGACCGTATTTACCATCGTAGGATAGACCCCAATGTGGATAAAATCTATGAAGCAATGCTTTTTAAGCCATGTGAAAACGATCATCCACTAGGACCTCGTCCTGCCGCCTCCATACCCAGGCTGCTAGGCCTCCTACTGCCACTACCAAGGATGTCCACCAGGTGGCGACATTGCCCCCCTCTGCTCCTGCTGCAGAGCCAGTCCTGAGCAGCCCTGCTCCAGGTTTTGGCAGGCCGCTCCCAGAAGCGCGCTCGTGGGCCTTGCTCCCTTTTAGCCACCAGCAAAGGGATCGAGGATGAGCACTGAGCCTCCTTACTCATCGAAGATCTAGGAACCTATCTGATTTCTGAGCAGCCCTTTACCCTCGTCTGCCGTCAGGTACTCTCCACCCGACTTGCAGAGTCCGCGGCTTGGGCAGCCTGCACGCTGGCCCCGGCCCGTCAGAATCTCTTCCCCCCACCCCCCCCCACCCCCCGGCCAAGAGGCCACGCGCGGTCGTGAGCAGGGCTCCAGGCCTCTGGAGCCGCGCCGCTTGGACTGCGTCCTGGCCCTGGGCTCGCGAGCTCCATGCCCTTGGCTGAGTCACTTAACATCTCTAAGCTAGTTTCCTCATCAGTACAATGAGGGCATAATCGGTATGGGAGGGGGGGGGAATCAGAATCTGGGGGGGACTACATTTCTGGTGATTGAAGATTATTTTCAGTTTGAATTATACAGTGAGGGACACCATACAGTTTTTACTACTGCAGACTTCTGAAGGACAGCTTCTAGTATTCTTAAAACTAATGCATGCACGTACACACAAACACACGTGCACACACACTGACTCTGCTCCGCCTACATCCCCACGCACACACACACGGAGTCATGGACCACACACACCCCCACAACATACACACAACCACACACGTCCTCAGGCGCGCGCACACACACGCAAAGTCACTGTCACGTGCCACACACGTCCAGGCTCAACTTTAGAATTCCCAGACTCAGGGGAGTCCTGCAAAGAAAGCGACAGTGCGGGGAGAGCCGATTCCCAGTCTCTGACCGCCAGCCTGACCCTTTTCTTCCCAATGCTGGGTCCATCCCATGCCCCAAGGGGCCTTGGATGTGCACAGGGGGACACTCAGACCTCACATCCGGGCTCTGTCCGTAACCTCCATGCCAACAGCTGCCCGTTGGCCTCTCTGTGAGTCCTGGGATGCTGAACTCCGGGGAGAGCCGGTGCAGAAACTACAAGTGGGTCAGGGGCTGCTGGGGCAGGGCATTCGGGGTCCTGGGATTCCAGAGCACGGGGTGGAGCCAATGGGCGTGTCCCCTTGGCCCTGCTGACTCCACCCCGTAGAGGGCGTGGCCAGAGGGAGTGTCAGGGCCAGAGGGACCCTCTGTAGTTCAGGACCCAGGACAGCGCGGGGGGGTGTCGGGGGTGGGGGTTGGGGGGCCGCCCCTTGCCGTGGTCTAAGGGCAGAAGCCCTAAGGAAGGGCCGGAGGAGGCTGTAAGGTATCCTCACTGCCATCAATTAAAAAAAAAAGCAAAAGCCCGCCGCAGGCGAGGGTGGGGAGGGTTTTGCTAGAACAAGGGAAGACGCTCGCAGAGGTCTGGCCGCAGAGGGCTGGGGGGCTTGCCAGGCTGATGAGGAACCGAGAGGCCGTCGGCCTCTAAACTCCACACGAATTCCTCCGGGTGACCCTGAGATGCAGGGAGACACGGAAAGCACGGTAAACACAGGCCGGAAGCTCAGCAGCCTGTTGCTTGCTTCACCGTCCGTCTGGCGTCCCCTCTGCTAGCAAGCAGCCTTTACCGCATCACCCACGGCTGACCCGGCTCAGGATTCCAGCTGATGTTCCACGGGTGGCATCACTTGCTGGTGACACGAAGCAGGCACGTTAGCCACCTCCCAAACCCTGAGGCTCCTCCTGGGAGGAGCCTGCGGGCCCCCAGTCCAGCCTCTGCGCCACGATGCTCCTTAGTGCCGCTCCCGGTTCGCTGCCCCGGCCTCTAGCTCTGGCCGGAACCTCGCTGGATTGGCGATAAATGGCACCCATGCACCACGTGTAAGCTTGGGGTCCAGATGTGACCATGGCTCGTCTCTTCTTCCCATCGATTGGGGGATTGTTCGGGCTTCGTGTCATCGTGTTGGCAGGAAGGCCAGCACCGCCCCCCTGAGACCTCCCTGAAGACACATAGAAACATAGGACACAACGCAGCCCATCTCTTTGTTTTAAAACACCTTTACAGGGCTACGATTTCTGTTCCGTCAATTAGACACATCTCACGTGTAGTATTTGATCAATTTTCATACATGTCTACACCCAGAAAGCCATCGCCACAATCAAGAGAGCTAACATGTCCACCACTCCCCAAGACGGGCAATTTTCCGATTCCCATATTTACCCCTTCCCACCGCCGTCCCTCCCTGGTAACCATAAGTTTGTTTCTCTATGTCTGTGGCTCTATTTGTCTTTTGCAGTTAAGATCATTTCTGTCTTTTTTCCTTAGATTTCACGTGGAAGTTGTGTCATGCGGCATTTTTCTCTCTTCTGGCTTACTTCACTCAGAATGACTATCTCTGTGTCCAACCATGTTGCCGCAAATGGCATGGTTCCATCCTTTTTCACGGCTGTGTAGTATTCCGCGGCATAAAAAGACGACTACTTCTTTATCCAGTCACCAGTCGTTAGATGTTGGGGTTAGTTCCACGTCCTGGCTAATACAAATAGGGCTGCTGTGAGCATTGAGGTGCATGGGACTTTTTGAGTTAGAGTTTTCTCTTGACATATCCCCAGGCGTGGGAAGGCTGGATCATCAGGTAAGTCCATTTGTAGGTTTTTAAGGAACCTCCATCCCGTCTTCTCTAGTGACAATGCAGCCCGTCTTCCTGAAGCAGAGCCATGCTCACAAAGTAACGGATATTCCTAGAGGTCAGACATGACGTGCATTCAGCTTGGCCTGTTCCAGAAGAAGAGGGCAGTCTGGCAGGGCTGGAGGAGAGTGACCAGGGGAGTGTGGGACAGGCAGGATTCACACCACGTGGGGACATGACAGGCTGGGATAAGGAGCCTGGGCTTCCAGTCATGCCTTGGTAAGCATGGGGCACTGGTTCCAGGACTCCCCACAGATGCCAAAATCCATGGATGCTGATGCCTCTTATACAAAAGGACATAGGACTTTATTTTTTACATACAGACGTATTTTTCTTCCACGTTGTTGTCGTTTTTACAATGTTGTGTCGAATGCCAGTCTAGAGCACAATTTTCCACTTATGCATAAACATACCCATACAGTCATTGTCACATTCTCTTTCGCTGTGTCCTCCTGTGTACTTTAAATCATCTCTAGGTGACGCGCGGCATGCAAGGCAACGTGAATGCTATGTAAGCGGTTGCCGGTGTGTGGCAAGTTCAATTGTCGCTTTTCGAAACTTTCCGTTTTTTTCCCGAATATTTTCAACCCACAGTTAGTTGAATCGGCTGGATCGGGAGCCCCTAGATACAGAGAACCCCCAAGCCCTTCCCACCTCGGAAATTTCCACTGGAAGCGCTGAAGGGGCCCAAAGAGAGGACAAGAGCGCCCTCTAGCGGCTGCAAACGCTGAGGCATTCCTTCAGCCTATGCAGCGCGGGAGAGAAGGTTTCGGGCCGACTAGCGCAAAAGGAGGGCCCGCCTGGACAGGAAGGAGGAAGGACGACAGCGGAAGCCAGCTCGCACCCTTCCTGGAGCTAGCTGGTTGCAGTGAGGGTCGCCGAGGAACTGGGGACACGTCGCGTGGGGAGGCGGGGGGGGGGGCAATCCTGGCGGCCAGGAGCAGGGTTCACACAGCTGGCACCCAGTTTGCACGATCAAAATGACAAGGAGAGGGGGTGGGGGGAAGGGGCTGCCTCAGCACCGGGATCCTGACAAGGGCCATAGCGCCGCGACCTCAGCTAATGCGGCTCCCCTGCTAAGCCAGAAAAAGGAAACTGTGAGGCAAGATACTGCAGATTCCACCGCAGCCACACGGATGACTAGATCTCTAACCTGACAAAATGGAACCCTCGGAAACAGGAATCTTCCCTTTCTTCTACATTTTGACCTTGGGACAGGGAGCCACACTTCTCTGACGGGAACCGTCTTTACTCCGGCAGAGAGCTCAGTTTTCCAGGAATAAGTATGGAGAAAAAGTGTGCCGTGATGGTTTAGCAGTTCAAAGCGGAAGCCCGTCTTAGAGACGGGAAAAACATGCTTCTCAATGAAGTCGAGGTATGGCACGAAGCAGGAGGAAGTTTAAGGAAATCTCTCTTAATATCCATTCACCAGACAAGACTAGCCAGTCCTAAAAAGGCAGCACGTTAAATCAAGGAAGATTCCTGCTTCCTTTCTGGGGCGGGAGGGGGGCGGGGGGACACGAGAAACAATGCCGCATTTTAAAACGAGCCTTGGGGCCCTAGATACGGAGAGTGTTGTTGGGTGTTGAGGCTGAGAGGTGTTGCTGAGGAGAACATAAAGCTGCGTATAGACTGGTATGGGTTCCAAGTCTACCGCTGGAAAAAAATTAGCCAATCATGAGTCCATTTGATTGGGAAAGAAGTAAATAACTCAAAAATGGGAAAGACATGGGATTAAATAGCGGTAGCGAGCAATTAAATCCAAGATGTTTATACCTATATTTTCATTGCGAATGCAACAGACTGAAAGCAACTGTCTAAAAAGCAGTCACTGTAGCCCGCGCAGGCGCACACACGCACACAATGGGGAACAGCAGAGAGGTAAAATATGCTAAATGTATCATGATTGAGAAACAAGATCTAATAGATTATCCCGTTTTTGAGACTGTTATAGCAATACTGGTCCAATTATACATAAAGTTATGAACTTAGAGATGACTTATTAAAACTTAGAGGGAATTTTAATTGGAAGACAATATAGCTTCCAAATCATTGAAGAGAAAACTAACCTCAAAAAAATTAATCAATGCAGCTAAGATGGAGTAACGGAGACCGTATTTACCATCGTAGGATAGACCCCAATGTGGATAAAATCTATGAAGCAATGCTTTTTAAGCCATGTGAAAACGATCATCCACTAGGACCTCGTCCTGCCGCCTCCATACCCAGGCTGCTAGGCCTCCTACTGCCACTACCAAGGATGTCCACCAGGTGGCGACATTGCCCCCCTCTGCTCCTGCTGCAGAGCCAGTCCTGAGCAGCCCTGCTCCAGGTTTTGGCAGGCCGCTCCCAGAAGCGCGCTCGTGGGCCTTGCTCCCTTTTAGCCACCAGCAAAGGGATCGAGGATGAGCACTGAGCCTCCTTACTCATCGAAGATCTAGGAACCTATCTGATTTCTGAGCAGCCCTTTACCCTCGTCTGCCGTCAGGTACTCTCCACCCGACTTGCAGAGTCGCGGCTTGGGCAGCCTGCACGCTGGCCCCGGCCCGTCAGAATCTCTTCCCCCCACCCCCCCCCCACCCCCCGGCCAAGAGGCCACGCGCGGTCGTGAGCAGGGCTCCAGGCCTCTGGAGCCGCGCCGCTTGGACTGCGTCCTGGCCCTGGGCTCGCGAGCTCCATGCCCTTGGCTGAGTCACTTAACATCTCTAAGCTAGTTTCCTCATCAGTACAATGAGGGCATAATCGGTATGGGAGGGGGGGGGAATCAGAATCTGGGGGGGACTACATTTCTGGTGATTGAAGATTATTTTCAGTTTGAATTATACAGTGAGGGACACCATACAGTTTTTACTACTGCAGACTTCTGAAGGACAGCTTCTAGTATTCTTAAAACTAATGCATGCACGTACACACAAACACACGTGCACACACACTGACTCTGCTCCGCCTACATCCCCACGCACACACACACGGAGTCATGGACCACACACACCCCCACAACATACACACAACCACACACGTCCTCAGGCGCGCGCACACACACGCAAAGTCACTGTCACGTGCCACACACGTCCAGGCTCAACTTTAGAATTCCCAGACTCAGGGGAGTCCTGCAAAGAAAGCGACAGTGCGGGGAGAGCCGATTCCCAGTCTCTGACCGCCAGCCTGACCCTTTTCTTCCCAATGCTGGGTCCATCCCATGCCCCAAGGGGCCTTGGATGTGCACAGGGGGACACTCAGACCTCACATCCGGGCTCTGTCCGTAACCTCCATGCCAACAGCTGCCCGTTGGCCTCTCTGTGAGTCCTGGGATGCTGAACTCCGGGGAGAGCCGGTGCAGAAACTACAAGTGGGTCAGGGGCTGCTGGGGCAGGGCATTCGGGGTCCTGGGATTCCAGAGCACGGGGTGGAGCCAATGGGCGTGTCCCCTTGGCCCTGCTGACTCCACCCCGTAGAGGGCGTGGCCAGAGGGAGTGTCAGGGCCAGAGGGACCCTCTGTAGTTCAGGACCCAGGACAGCGCGGGGGGGTGTCGGGGGTGGGGGTTGGGGGGCCGCCCCTTGCCGTGGTCTAAGGGCAGAAGCCCTAAGGAAGGGCCGGAGGAGGCTGTAAGGTATCCTCACTGCCATCAATTAAAAAAAAAAGCAAAAGCCCGCCGCAGGCGAGGGTGGGGAGGGTTTTGCTAGAACAAGGGAAGACGCTCGCAGAGGTCTGGCCGCAGAGGGCTGGGGGGCTTGCCAGGCTGATGAGGAACCGAGAGGCCGTCGGCCTCTAAACTCCACACGAATTCCTCCGGGTGACCCTGAGATGCAGGGAGACACGGAAAGCACGGTAAACACAGGCCGGAAGCTCAGCAGCCTGTTGCTTGCTTCACCGTCCGTCTGGCGTCCCCTCTGCTAGCAAGCAGCCTTTACCGCATCACCCACGGCTGACCCGGCTCAGGATTCCAGCTGATGTTCCACGGGTGGCATCACTTGCTGGTGACACGAAGCAGGCACGTTAGCCACCTCCCAAACCCTGAGGCTCCTCCTGGGAGGAGCCTGCGGGCCCCCAGTCCAGCCTCTGCGCCACGATGCTCCTTAGTGCCGCTCCCGGTTCGCTGCCCCGGCCTCTAGCTCTGGCCGGAACCTCGCTGGATTGGCGATAAATGGCACCCATGCACCACGTGTAAGCTTGGGGTCCAGATGTGACCATGGCTCGTCTCTTCTTCCCATCGATTGGGGGATTGTTCGGGCTTCGTGTCATCGTGTTGGCAGGAAGGCCAGCACCGCCCCCCTGAGACCTCCCTGAAGACACATAGAAACATAGGACACAACGCAGCCCATCTCTTTGTTTTAAAACACCTTTACAGGGCTACGATTTCTGTTCCGTCAATTAGACACATCTCACGTGTAGTATTTGATCAATTTTCATACATGTCTACACCCAGAAAGCCATCGCCACAATCAAGAGAGCTAACATGTCCACCACTCCCCAAGACGGGCAATTTTCCGATTCCCATATTTACCCCTTCCCACCGCCGTCCCTCCCTGGTAACCATAAGTTTGTTTCTCTATGTCTGTGGCTCTATTTGTCTTTTGCAGTTAAGATCATTTCTGTCTTTTTTCCTTAGATTTCACGTGGAAGTTGTGTCATGCGGCATTTTTCTCTCTTCTGGCTTACTTCACTCAGAATGACTATCTCTGTGTCCAACCATGTTGCCGCAAATGGCATGGTTCCATCCTTTTTCACGGCTGTGTAGTATTCCGCGGCATAAAAAGACGACTACTTCTTTATCCAGTCACCAGTCGTTAGATGTTGGGGTTAGTTCCACGTCCTGGCTAATACAAATAGGGCTGCTGTGAGCATTGAGGTGCATGGGACTTTTTGAGTTAGAGTTTTCTCTTGACATATCCCCAGGCGTGGGAAGGCTGGATCATCAGGTAAGTCCATTTGTAGGTTTTTAAGGAACCTCCATCCCGTCTTCTCTAGTGACAATGCAGCCCGTCTTCCTGAAGCAGAGCCATGCTCACAAAGTAACGGATATTCCTAGAGGTCAGACATGACGTGCATTCAGCTTGGCCTGTTCCAGAAGAAGAGGGCAGTCTGGCAGGGCTGGAGGAGAGTGACCAGGGGAGTGTGGGACAGGCAGGATTCACACCACGTGGGGACATGACAGGCTGGGATAAGGAGCCTGGGCTTCCAGTCATGCCTTGGTAAGCATGGGGCACTGGTTCCAGGACTCCCCACAGATGCCAAAATCCATGGATGCTGATGCCTCTTATACAAAAGGACATAGGACTTTATTTTTTACATACAGACGTATTTTTCTTCCACGTTGTTGTCGTTTTTACAATGTTGTGTCGAATGCCAGTCTAGAGCACAATTTTCCACTTATGCATAAACATACCCATACAGTCATTGTCACATTCTCTTTCGCTGTGTCCTCCTGTGTACTTTAAATCATCTCTAGGTGACGCGCGGCATGCAAGGCAACGTGAATGCTATGTAAGCGGTTGCCGGTGTGTGGCAAGTTCAATTGTCGCTTTTCGAAACTTTCCGTTTTTTTCCCGAATATTTTCAACCCACAGTTAGTTGAATCGGCTGGATCGGGAGCCCCTAGATACAGAGAACCCCCAAGCCCTTCCCACCTCGGAAATTTCCACTGGAAGCGCTGAAGGGGCCCAAAGAGAGGACAAGAGCGCCCTCTAGCGGCTGCAAACGCTGAGGCATTCCTTCAGCCTATGCAGCGCGGGAGAGAAGGTTTCGGGCCGACTAGCGCAAAAGGAGGGCCCGCCTGGACAGGAAGGAGGAAGGACGACAGCGGAAGCCAGCTCGCACCCTTCCTGGAGCTAGCTGGTTGCAGTGAGGGACGCCGAGGAACTGGGGACACGTCGCGTGGGGAGGCGGGGGGGGGCAATCGTGGCGGCCAGGAGCAGGGTTCACACAGCTGGCACCCAGTTTGCACGATCAAAATGACAAGGAGAGGGGGTGGGGGGAAGGGGCTGCCTCAGCACCGGGATCCTGACAAGGGCCATAGCGCCGCGACCTCAGCTAATGCGGCTCCCCTGCTAAGCCAGAAAAAGGAAACTGTGAGGCAAGATACTGCAGATTCCACCGCAGCCACACGGATGACTAGATCTCTAACCTGACAAAATGGAACCCTCGGAAACAGGAATCTTCCCTTTCTTCTACATTTTGACCTTGGGACAGGGAGCCACACTTCTCTGACGGGAACCGTCTTTACTCCGGCAGAGAGCTCAGTTTTCCAGGAATAAGTATGGAGAAAAAGTGTGCCGTGATGGTTTAGCAGTTCAAAGCGGAAGCCCGTCTTAGAGACGGGAAAAACATGCTTCTCAATGAAGTCGAGGTATGGCACGAAGCAGGAGGAAGTTTAAGGAAATCTCTCTTAATATCCATTCACCAGACAAGACTAGCCAGTCCTAAAAAGGCAGCACGTTAAATCAAGGAAGATTCCTGCTTCCTTTCTGGGGCGGGAGGGGGGCGGGGGGACACGAGAAACAATGCCGCATTTTAAAACGAGCCTTGGGGCCCTAGATACGGAGAGTGTTGTTGGGTGTTGAGGCTGAGAGGTGTTGCTGAGGAGAACATAAAGCTGCGTATAGACTGGTATGGGTTCCAAGTCTACCGCTGGAAAAAAATTAGCCAATCATGAGTCCATTTGATTGGGAAAGAAGTAAATAACTCAAAAATGGGAAAGACATGGGATTAAATAGCGGTAGCGAGCAATTAAATCCAAGATGTTTATACCTATATTTTCATTGCGAATGCAACAGACTGAAAGCAACTGTCTAAAAAGCAGTCACTGTAGCCCGCGCAGGCGCACACACGCACACAATGGGGAACAGCAGAGAGGTAAAATATGCTAAATGTATCATGATTGAGAAACAAGATCTAATAGATTATCCCGTTTTTGAGACTGTTATAGCAATACTGGTCCAATTATACATAAAGTTATGAACTTAGAGATGACTTATTAAAACTTAGAGGGAATTTTAATTGGAAGACAATATAGCTTCCAAATCATTGAAGAGAAAACTAACCTCAAAAAAATTAATCAATGCAGCTAAGATGGAGTAACGGAGACCGTATTTACCATCGTAGGATAGACCCCAATGTGGATAAAATCTATGAAGCAATGCTTTTTAAGCCATGTGAAAACGATCATCCACTAGGACCTCGTCCTGCCGCCTCCATACCCAGGCTGCTAGGCCTCCTACTGCCACTACCAAGGATGTCCACCAGGTGGCGACATTGCCCCCCTCTGCTCCTGCTGCAGAGCCAGTCCTGAGCAGCCCTGCTCCAGGTTTTGGCAGGCCGCTCCCAGAAGCGCGCTCGTGGGCCTTGCTCCCTTTTAGCCACCAGCAAAGGGATCGAGGATGAGCACTGAGCCTCCTTACTCATCGAAGATCTAGGAACCTATCTGATTTCTGAGCAGCCCTTTACCCTCGTCTGCCGTCAGGTACTCTCCACCCGACTTGCAGAGTCGCGGCTTGGGCAGCCTGCACGCTGGCCCCGGCCCGTCAGAATCTCTTCCCCCCACCCCCCCCCACCCCCCGGCCAAGAGGCCACGCGCGGTCGTGAGCAGGGCTCCAGGCCTCTGGAGCCGCGCCGCTTGGACTGCGTCCTGGCCCTGGGCTCGCGAGCTCCATGCCCTTGGCTGAGTCACTTAACATCTCTAAGCTAGTTTCCTCATCAGTACAATGAGGGCATAATCGGTATGGGAGGGGGGGGGAATCAGAATCTGGGGGGGACTACATTTCTGGTGATTGAAGATTATTTTCAGTTTGAATTATACAGTGAGGGACACCATACAGTTTTTACTACTGCAGACTTCTGAAGGACAGCTTCTAGTATTCTTAAAACTAATGCATGCACGTACACACAAACACACGTGCACACACACTGACTCTGCTCCGCCTACATCCCCACGCACACACACACGGAGTCATGGACCACACACACCCCCACAACATACACACAACCACACACGTCCTCAGGCGCGCGCACACACACGCAAAGTCACTGTCACGTGCCACACACGTCCAGGCTCAACTTTAGAATTCCCAGACTCAGGGGAGTCCTGCAAAGAAAGCGACAGTGCGGGGAGAGCCGATTCCCAGTCTCTGACCGCCAGCCTGACCCTTTTCTTCCCAATGCTGGGTCCATCCCATGCCCCAAGGGGCCTTGGATGTGCACAGGGGGACACTCAGACCTCACATCCGGGCTCTGTCCGTAACCTCCATGCCAACAGCTGCCCGTTGGCCTCTCTGTGAGTCCTGGGATGCTGAACTCCGGGGAGAGCCGGTGCAGAAACTACAAGTGGGTCAGGGGCTGCTGGGGCAGGGCATTCGGGGTCCTGGGATTCCAGAGCACGGGGTGGAGCCAATGGGCGTGTCCCCTTGGCCCTGCTGACTCCACCCCGTAGAGGGCGTGGCCAGAGGGAGTGTCAGGGCCAGAGGGACCCTCTGTAGTTCAGGACCCAGGACAGCGCGGGGGGGTGTCGGGGGTGGGGGTTGGGGGGCCGCCCCTTGCCGTGGTCTAAGGGCAGAAGCCCTAAGGAAGGGCCGGAGGAGGCTGTAAGGTATCCTCACTGCCATCAATTAAAAAAAAAAGCAAAAGCCCGCCGCAGGCGAGGGTGGGGAGGGTTTTGCTAGAACAAGGGAAGACGCTCGCAGAGGTCTGGCCGCAGAGGGCTGGGGGGCTTGCCAGGCTGATGAGGAACCGAGAGGCCGTCGGCCTCTAAACTCCACACGAATTCCTCCGGGTGACCCTGAGATGCAGGGAGACACGGAAAGCACGGTAAACACAGGCCGGAAGCTCAGCAGCCTGTTGCTTGCTTCACCGTCCGTCTGGCGTCCCCTCTGCTAGCAAGCAGCCTTTACCGCATCACCCACGGCTGACCCGGCTCAGGATTCCAGCTGATGTTCCACGGGTGGCATCACTTGCTGGTGACACGAAGCAGGCACGTTAGCCACCTCCCAAACCCTGAGGCTCCTCCTGGGAGGAGCCTGCGGGCCCCCAGTCCAGCCTCTGCGCCACGATGCTCCTTAGTGCCGCTCCCGGTTCGCTGCCCCGGCCTCTAGCTCTGGCCGGAACCTCGCTGGATTGGCGATAAATGGCACCCATGCACCACGTGTAAGCTTGGGGTCCAGATGTGACCATGGCTCGTCTCTTCTTCCCATCGATTGGGGGATTGTTCGGGCTTCGTGTCATCGTGTTGGCAGGAAGGCCAGCACCGCCCCCCTGAGACCTCCCTGAAGACACATAGAAACATAGGACACAACGCAGCCCATCTCTTTGTTTTAAAACACCTTTACAGGGCTACGATTTCTGTTCCGTCAATTAGACACATCTCACGTGTAGTATTTGATCAATTTTCATACATGTCTACACCCAGAAAGCCATCGCCACAATCAAGAGAGCTAACATGTCCACCACTCCCCAAGACGGGCAATTTTCCGATTCCCATATTTACCCCTTCCCACCGCCGTCCCTCCCTGGTAACCATAAGTTTGTTTCTCTATGTCTGTGGCTCTATTTGTCTTTTGCAGTTAAGATCATTTCTGTCTTTTTTCCTTAGATTTCACGTGGAAGTTGTGTCATGCGGCATTTTTCTCTCTTCTGGCTTACTTCACTCAGAATGACTATCTCTGTGTCCAACCATGTTGCCGCAAATGGCATGGTTCCATCCTTTTTCACGGCTGTGTAGTATTCCGCGGCATAAAAAGACGACTACTTCTTTATCCAGTCACCAGTCGTTAGATGTTGGGGTTAGTTCCACGTCCTGGCTAATACAAATAGGGCTGCTGTGAGCATTGAGGTGCATGGGACTTTTTGAGTTAGAGTTTTCTCTTGACATATCCCCAGGCGTGGGAAGGCTGGATCATCAGGTAAGTCCATTTGTAGGTTTTTAAGGAACCTCCATCCCGTCTTCTCTAGTGACAATGCAGCCCGTCTTCCTGAAGCAGAGCCATGCTCACAAAGTAACGGATATTCCTAGAGGTCAGACATGACGTGCATTCAGCTTGGCCTGTTCCAGAAGAAGAGGGCAGTCTGGCAGGGCTGGAGGAGAGTGACCAGGGGAGTGTGGGACAGGCAGGATTCACACCACGTGGGGACATGACAGGCTGGGATAAGGAGCCTGGGCTTCCAGTCATGCCTTGGTAAGCATGGGGCACTGGTTCCAGGACTCCCCACAGATGCCAAAATCCATGGATGCTGATGCCTCTTATACAAAAGGACATAGGACTTTATTTTTTACATACAGACGTATTTTTCTTCCACGTTGTTGTCGTTTTTACAATGTTGTGTCGAATGCCAGTCTAGAGCACAATTTTCCACTTATGCATAAACATACCCATACAGTCATTGTCACATTCTCTTTCGCTGTGTCCTCCTGTGTACTTTAAATCATCTCTAGGTGACGCGCGGCATGCAAGGCAACGTGAATGCTATGTAAGCGGTTGCCGGTGTGTGGCAAGTTCAATTGTCGCTTTTCGAAACTTTCCGTTTTTTTCCCGAATATTTTCAACCCACAGTTAGTTGAATCGGCTGGATCGGGAGCCCCTAGATACAGAGAACCCCCAAGCCCTTCCCACCTCGGAAATTTCCACTGGAAGCGCTGAAGGGGCCCAAAGAGAGGACAAGAGCGCCCTCTAGCGGCTGCAAACGCTGAGGCATTCCTTCAGCCTATGCAGCGCGGGAGAGAAGGTTTCGGGCCGACTAGCGCAAAAGGAGGGCCCGCCTGGACAGGAAGGAGGAAGGACGACAGCGGAAGCCAGCTCGCACCCTTCCTGGAGCTAGCTGGTTGCAGTGAGGGACGCCGAGGAACTGGGGACACGTCGCGTGGGGAGGCGGGGGGGGGCAATCGTGGCGGCCAGGAGCAGGGTTCACACAGCTGGCACCCAGTTTGCACGATCAAAATGACAAGGAGAGGGGGTGGGGGGAAGGGGCTGCCTCAGCACCGGGATCCTGACAAGGGCCATAGCGCCGCGACCTCAGCTAATGCGGCTCCCCTGCTAAGCCAGAAAAAGGAAACTGTGAGGCAAGATACTGCAGATTCCACCGCAGCCACACGGATGACTAGATCTCTAACCTGACAAAATGGAACCCTCGGAAACAGGAATCTTCCCTTTCTTCTACATTTTGACCTTGGGACAGGGAGCCACACTTCTCTGACGGGAACCGTCTTTACTCCGGCAGAGAGCTCAGTTTTCCAGGAATAAGTATGGAGAAAAAGTGTGCCGTGATGGTTTAGCAGTTCAAAGCGGAAGCCCGTCTTAGAGACGGGAAAAACATGCTTCTCAATGAAGTCGAGGTATGGCACGAAGCAGGAGGAAGTTTAAGGAAATCTCTCTTAATATCCATTCACCAGACAAGACTAGCCAGTCCTAAAAAGGCAGCACGTTAAATCAAGGAAGATTCCTGCTTCCTTTCTGGGGCGGGAGGGGGGCGGGGGGACACGAGAAACAATGCCGCATTTTAAAACGAGCCTTGGGGCCCTAGATACGGAGAGTGTTGTTGGGTGTTGAGGCTGAGAGGTGTTGCTGAGGAGAACATAAAGCTGCGTATAGACTGGTATGGGTTCCAAGTCTACCGCTGGAAAAAAATTAGCCAATCATGAGTCCATTTGATTGGGAAAGAAGTAAATAACTCAAAAATGGGAAAGACATGGGATTAAATAGCGGTAGCGAGCAATTAAATCCAAGATGTTTATACCTATATTTTCATTGCGAATGCAACAGACTGAAAGCAACTGTCTAAAAAGCAGTCACTGTAGCCCGCGCAGGCGCACACACGCACACAATGGGGAACAGCAGAGAGGTAAAATATGCTAAATGTATCATGATTGAGAAACAAGATCTAATAGATTATCCCGTTTTTGAGACTGTTATAGCAATACTGGTCCAATTATACATAAAGTTATGAACTTAGAGATGACTTATTAAAACTTAGAGGGAATTTTAATTGGAAGACAATATAGCTTCCAAATCATTGAAGAGAAAACTAACCTCAAAAAAATTAATCAATGCAGCTAAGATGGAGTAACGGAGACCGTATTTACCATCGTAGGATAGACCCCAATGTGGATAAAATCTATGAAGCAATGCTTTTTAAGCCATGTGAAAACGATCATCCACTAGGACCTCGTCCTGCCGCCTCCATACCCAGGCTGCTAGGCCTCCTACTGCCACTACCAAGGATGTCCACCAGGTGGCGACATTGCCCCCCTCTGCTCCTGCTGCAGAGCCAGTCCTGAGCAGCCCTGCTCCAGGTTTTGGCAGGCCGCTCCCAGAAGCGCGCTCGTGGGCCTTGCTCCCTTTTAGCCACCAGCAAAGGGATCGAGGATGAGCACTGAGCCTCCTTACTCATCGAAGATCTAGGAACCTATCTGATTTCTGAGCAGCCCTTTACCCTCGTCTGCCGTCAGGTACTCTCCACCCGACTTGCAGAGTCCGCGGCTTGGGCAGCCTGCACGCTGGCCCCGGCCCGTCAGAATCTCTTCCCCCCACCCCCCCCCACCCCCCGGCCAAGAGGCCACGCGCGGTCGTGAGCAGGGCTCCAGGCCTCTGGAGCCGCGCCGCTTGGACTGCGTCCTGGCCCTGGGCTCGCGAGCTCCATGCCCTTGGCTGAGTCACTTAACATCTCTAAGCTAGTTTCCTCATCAGTACAATGAGGGCATAATCGGTATGGGAGGGGGGGGGAATCAGAATCTGGGGGGGACTACATTTCTGGTGATTGAAGATTATTTTCAGTTTGAATTATACAGTGAGGGACACCATACAGTTTTTACTACTGCAGACTTCTGAAGGACAGCTTCTAGTATTCTTAAAACTAATGCATGCACGTACACACAAACACACGTGCACACACACTGACTCTGCTCCGCCTACATCCCCACGCACACACACACGGAGTCATGGACCACACACACCCCCACAACATACACACAACCACACACGTCCTCAGGCGCGCGCACACACACGCAAAGTCACTGTCACGTGCCACACACGTCCAGGCTCAACTTTAGAATTCCCAGACTCAGGGGAGTCCTGCAAAGAAAGCGACAGTGCGGGGAGAGCCGATTCCCAGTCTCTGACCGCCAGCCTGACCCTTTTCTTCCCAATGCTGGGTCCATCCCATGCCCCAAGGGGCCTTGGATGTGCACAGGGGGACACTCAGACCTCACATCCGGGCTCTGTCCGTAACCTCCATGCCAACAGCTGCCCGTTGGCCTCTCTGTGAGTCCTGGGATGCTGAACTCCGGGGAGAGCCGGTGCAGAAACTACAAGTGGGTCAGGGGCTGCTGGGGCAGGGCATTCGGGGTCCTGGGATTCCAGAGCACGGGGTGGAGCCAATGGGCGTGTCCCCTTGGCCCTGCTGACTCCACCCCGTAGAGGGCGTGGCCAGAGGGAGTGTCAGGGCCAGAGGGACCCTCTGTAGTTCAGGACCCAGGACAGCGCGGGGGGGTGTCGGGGGTGGGGGTTGGGGGGCCGCCCCTTGCCGTGGTCTAAGGGCAGAAGCCCTAAGGAAGGGCCGGAGGAGGCTGTAAGGTATCCTCACTGCCATCAATTAAAAAAAAAAGCAAAAGCCCGCCGCAGGCGAGGGTGGGGAGGGTTTTGCTAGAACAAGGGAAGACGCTCGCAGAGGTCTGGCCGCAGAGGGCTGGGGGGCTTGCCAGGCTGATGAGGAACCGAGAGGCCGTCGGCCTCTAAACTCCACACGAATTCCTCCGGGTGACCCTGAGATGCAGGGAGACACGGAAAGCACGGTAAACACAGGCCGGAAGCTCAGCAGCCTGTTGCTTGCTTCACCGTCCGTCTGGCGTCCCCTCTGCTAGCAAGCAGCCTTTACCGCATCACCCACGGCTGACCCGGCTCAGGATTCCAGCTGATGTTCCACGGGTGGCATCACTTGCTGGTGACACGAAGCAGGCACGTTAGCCACCTCCCAAACCCTGAGGCTCCTCCTGGGAGGAGCCTGCGGGCCCCCAGTCCAGCCTCTGCGCCACGATGCTCCTTAGTGCCGCTCCCGGTTCGCTGCCCCGGCCTCTAGCTCTGGCCGGAACCTCGCTGGATTGGCGATAAATGGCACCCATGCACCACGTGTAAGCTTGGGGTCCAGATGTGACCATGGCTCGTCTCTTCTTCCCATCGATTGGGGGATTGTTCGGGCTTCGTGTCATCGTGTTGGCAGGAAGGCCAGCACCGCCCCCCTGAGACCTCCCTGAAGACACATAGAAACATAGGACACAACGCAGCCCATCTCTTTGTTTTAAAACACCTTTACAGGGCTACGATTTCTGTTCCGTCAATTAGACACATCTCACGTGTAGTATTTGATCAATTTTCATACATGTCTACACCCAGAAAGCCATCGCCACAATCAAGAGAGCTAACATGTCCACCACTCCCCAAGACGGGCAATTTTCCGATTCCCATATTTACCCCTTCCCACCGCCGTCCCTCCCTGGTAACCATAAGTTTGTTTCTCTATGTCTGTGGCTCTATTTGTCTTTTGCAGTTAAGATCATTTCTGTCTTTTTTCCTTAGATTTCACGTGGAAGTTGTGTCATGCGGCATTTTTCTCTCTTCTGGCTTACTTCACTCAGAATGACTATCTCTGTGTCCAACCATGTTGCCGCAAATGGCATGGTTCCATCCTTTTTCACGGCTGTGTAGTATTCCGCGGCATAAAAAGACGACTACTTCTTTATCCAGTCACCAGTCGTTAGATGTTGGGGTTAGTTCCACGTCCTGGCTAATACAAATAGGGCTGCTGTGAGCATTGAGGTGCATGGGACTTTTTGAGTTAGAGTTTTCTCTTGACATATCCCCAGGCGTGGGAAGGCTGGATCATCAGGTAAGTCCATTTGTAGGTTTTTAAGGAACCTCCATCCCGTCTTCTCTAGTGACAATGCAGCCCGTCTTCCTGAAGCAGAGCCATGCTCACAAAGTAACGGATATTCCTAGAGGTCAGACATGACGTGCATTCAGCTTGGCCTGTTCCAGAAGAAGAGGGCAGTCTGGCAGGGCTGGAGGAGAGTGACCAGGGGAGTGTGGGACAGGCAGGATTCACACCACGTGGGGACATGACAGGCTGGGATAAGGAGCCTGGGCTTCCAGTCATGCCTTGGTAAGCATGGGGCACTGGTTCCAGGACTCCCCACAGATGCCAAAATCCATGGATGCTGATGCCTCTTATACAAAAGGACATAGGACTTTATTTTTTACATACAGACGTATTTTTCTTCCACGTTGTTGTCGTTTTTACAATGTTGTGTCGAATGCCAGTCTAGAGCACAATTTTCCACTTATGCATAAACATACCCATACAGTCATTGTCACATTCTCTTTCGCTGTGTCCTCCTGTGTACTTTAAATCATCTCTAGGTGACGCGCGGCATGCAAGGCAACGTGAATGCTATGTAAGCGGTTGCCGGTGTGTGGCAAGTTCAATTGTCGCTTTTCGAAACTTTCCGTTTTTTTCCCGAATATTTTCAACCCACAGTTAGTTGAATCGGCTGGATCGGGAGCCCCTAGATACAGAGAACCCCCAAGCCCTTCCCACCTCGGAAATTTCCACTGGAAGCGCTGAAGGGGCCCAAAGAGAGGACAAGAGCGCCCTCTAGCGGCTGCAAACGCTGAGGCATTCCTTCAGCCTATGCAGCGCGGGAGAGAAGGTTTCGGGCCGACTAGCGCAAAAGGAGGGCCCGCCTGGACAGGAAGGAGGAAGGACGACAGCGGAAGCCAGCTCGCACCCTTCCTGGAGCTAGCTGGTTGCAGTGAGGGACGCCGAGGAACTGGGGACACGTCGCGTGGGGAGGCGGGGGGGGGGCAATCCTGGCGGCCAGGAGCAGGGTTCACACAGCTGGCACCCAGTTTGCACGATCAAAATGACAAGGAGAGGGGGTGGGGGGAAGGGGCTGCCTCAGCACCGGGATCCTGACAAGGGCCATAGCGCCGCGACCTCAGCTAATGCGGCTCCCCTGCTAAGCCAGAAAAAGGAAACTGTGAGGCAAGATACTGCAGATTCCACCGCAGCCACACGGATGACTAGATCTCTAACCTGACAAAATGGAACCCTCGGAAACAGGAATCTTCCCTTTCTTCTACATTTTGACCTTGGGACAGGGAGCCACACTTCTCTGACGGGAACCGTCTTTACTCCGGCAGAGAGCTCAGTTTTCCAGGAATAAGTATGGAGAAAAAGTGTGCCGTGATGGTTTAGCAGTTCAAAGCGGAAGCCCGTCTTAGAGACGGGAAAAACATGCTTCTCAATGAAGTCGAGGTATGGCACGAAGCAGGAGGAAGTTTAAGGAAATCTCTCTTAATATCCATTCACCAGACAAGACTAGCCAGTCCTAAAAAGGCAGCACGTTAAATCAAGGAAGATTCCTGCTTCCTTTCTGGGGCGGGAGGGGGGCGGGGGGACACGAGAAACAATGCCGCATTTTAAAACGAGCCTTGGGGCCCTAGATACGGAGAGTGTTGTTGGGTGTTGAGGCTGAGAGGTGTTGCTGAGGAGAACATAAAGCTGCGTATAGACTGGTATGGGTTCCAAGTCTACCGCTGGAAAAAAATTAGCCAATCATGAGTCCATTTGATTGGGAAAGAAGTAAATAACTCAAAAATGGGAAAGACATGGGATTAAATAGCGGTAGCGAGCAATTAAATCCAAGATGTTTATACCTATATTTTCATTGCGAATGCAACAGACTGAAAGCAACTGTCTAAAAAGCAGTCACTGTAGCCCGCGCAGGCGCACACACGCACACAATGGGGAACAGCAGAGAGGTAAAATATGCTAAATGTATCATGATTGAGAAACAAGATCTAATAGATTATCCCGTTTTTGAGACTGTTATAGCAATACTGGTCCAATTATACATAAAGTTATGAACTTAGAGATGACTTATTAAAACTTAGAGGGAATTTTAATTGGAAGACAATATAGCTTCCAAATCATTGAAGAGAAAACTAACCTCAAAAAAATTAATCAATGCAGCTAAGATGGAGTAACGGAGACCGTATTTACCATCGTAGGATAGACCCCAATGTGGATAAAATCTATGAAGCAATGCTTTTTAAGCCATGTGAAAACGATCATCCACTAGGACCTCGTCCTGCCGCCTCCATACCCAGGCTGCTAGGCCTCCTACTGCCACTACCAAGGATGTCCACCAGGTGGCGACATTGCCCCCCTCTGCTCCTGCTGCAGAGCCAGTCCTGAGCAGCCCTGCTCCAGGTTTTGGCAGGCCGCTCCCAGAAGCGCGCTCGTGGGCCTTGCTCCCTTTTAGCCACCAGCAAAGGGATCGAGGATGAGCACTGAGCCTCCTTACTCATCGAAGATCTAGGAACCTATCTGATTTCTGAGCAGCCCTTTACCCTCGTCTGCCGTCAGGTACTCTCCACCCGACTTGCAGAGTCCGCGGCTTGGGCAGCCTGCACGCTGGCCCCGGCCCGTCAGAATCTCTTCCCCCCACCCCCCCCCCACCCCCCGGCCAAGAGGCCACGCGCGGTCGTGAGCAGGGCTCCAGGCCTCTGGAGCCGCGCCGCTTGGACTGCGTCCTGGCCCTGGGCTCGCGAGCTCCATGCCCTTGGCTGAGTCACTTAACATCTCTAAGCTAGTTTCCTCATCAGTACAATGAGGGCATAATCGGTATGGGAGGGGGGGGAATCAGAATCTGGGGGGGACTACATTTCTGGTGATTGAAGATTATTTTCAGTTTGAATTATACAGTGAGGGACACCATACAGTTTTTACTACTGCAGACTTCTGAAGGACAGCTTCTAGTATTCTTAAAACTAATGCATGCACGTACACACAAACACACGTGCACACACACTGACTCTGCTCCGCCTACATCCCCACGCACACACACACGGAGTCATGGACCACACACACCCCCACAACATACACACAACCACACACGTCCTCAGGCGCGCGCACACACACGCAAAGTCACTGTCACGTGCCACACACGTCCAGGCTCAACTTTAGAATTCCCAGACTCAGGGGAGTCCTGCAAAGAAAGCGACAGTGCGGGGAGAGCCGATTCCCAGTCTCTGACCGCCAGCCTGACCCTTTTCTTCCCAATGCTGGGTCCATCCCATGCCCCAAGGGGCCTTGGATGTGCACAGGGGGACACTCAGACCTCACATCCGGGCTCTGTCCGTAACCTCCATGCCAACAGCTGCCCGTTGGCCTCTCTGTGAGTCCTGGGATGCTGAACTCCGGGGAGAGCCGGTGCAGAAACTACAAGTGGGTCAGGGGCTGCTGGGGCAGGGCATTCGGGGTCCTGGGATTCCAGAGCACGGGGTGGAGCCAATGGGCGTGTCCCCTTGGCCCTGCTGACTCCACCCCGTAGAGGGCGTGGCCAGAGGGAGTGTCAGGGCCAGAGGGACCCTCTGTAGTTCAGGACCCAGGACAGCGCGGGGGGGTGTCGGGGGTGGGGGTTGGGGGGCCGCCCCTTGCCGTGGTCTAAGGGCAGAAGCCCTAAGGAAGGGCCGGAGGAGGCTGTAAGGTATCCTCACTGCCATCAATTAAAAAAAAAAGCAAAAGCCCGCCGCAGGCGAGGGTGGGGAGGGTTTTGCTAGAACAAGGGAAGACGCTCGCAGAGGTCTGGCCACAGAGGGCTGGGGGGCTTGCCAGGCTGATGAGGAACCGAGAGGCCGTCGGCCTCTAAACTCCACACGAATTCCTCCGGGTGACCCTGAGATGCAGGGAGACACGGAAAGCACGGTAAACACAGGCCGGAAGCTCAGCAGCCTGTTGCTTGCTTCACCGTCCGTCTGGCGTCCCCTCTGCTAGCAAGCAGCCTTTACCGCATCACCCACGGCTGACCCGGCTCAGGATTCCAGCTGATGTTCCACGGGTGGCATCACTTGCTGGTGACACGAAGCAGGCACGTTAGCCACCTCCCAAACCCTGAGGCTCCTCCTGGGAGGAGCCTGCGGGCCCCCAGTCCAGCCTCTGCGCCACGATGCTCCTTAGTGCCGCTCCCGGTTCGCTGCCCCGGCCTCTAGCTCTGGCCGGAACCTCGCTGGATTGGCGATAAATGGCACCCATGCACCACGTGTAAGCTTGGGGTCCAGATGTGACCATGGCTCGTCTCTTCTTCCCATCGATTGGGGGATTGTTCGGGCTTCGTGTCATCGTGTTGGCAGGAAGGCCAGCACCGCCCCCCTGAGACCTCCCTGAAGACACATAGAAACATAGGACACAACGCAGCCCATCTCTTTGTTTTAAAACACCTTTACAGGGCTACGATTTCTGTTCCGTCAATTAGACACATCTCACGTGTAGTATTTGATCAATTTTCATACATGTCTACACCCAGAAAGCCATCGCCACAATCAAGAGAGCTAACATGTCCACCACTCCCCAAGACGGGCAATTTTCCGATTCCCATATTTACCCCTTCCCACCGCCGTCCCTCCCTGGTAACCATAAGTTTGTTTCTCTATGTCTGTGGCTCTATTTGTCTTTTGCAGTTAAGATCATTTCTGTCTTTTTTCCTTAGATTTCACGTGGAAGTTGTGTCATGCGGCATTTTTCTCTCTTCTGGCTTACTTCACTCAGAATGACTATCTCTGTGTCCAACCATGTTGCCGCAAATGGCATGGTTCCATCCTTTTTCACGGCTGTGTAGTATTCCGCGGCATAAAAAGACGACTACTTCTTTATCCAGTCACCAGTCGTTAGATGTTGGGGTTAGTTCCACGTCCTGGCTAATACAAATAGGGCTGCTGTGAGCATTGAGGTGCATGGGACTTTTTGAGTTAGAGTTTTCTCTTGACATATCCCCAGGCGTGGGAAGGCTGGATCATCAGGTAAGTCCATTTGTAGGTTTTTAAGGAACCTCCATCCCGTCTTCTCTAGTGACAATGCAGCCCGTCTTCCTGAAGCAGAGCCATGCTCACAAAGTAACGGATATTCCTAGAGGTCAGACATGACGTGCATTCAGCTTGGCCTGTTCCAGAAGAAGAGGGCAGTCTGGCAGGGCTGGAGGAGAGTGACCAGGGGAGTGTGGGACAGGCAGGATTCACACCACGTGGGGACATGACAGGCTGGGATAAGGAGCCTGGGCTTCCAGTCATGCCTTGGTAAGCATGGGGCACTGGTTCCAGGACTCCCCACAGATGCCAAAATCCATGGATGCTGATGCCTCTTATACAAAAGGACATAGGACTTTATTTTTTACATACAGACGTATTTTTCTTCCACGTTGTTGTCGTTTTTACAATGTTGTGTCGAATGCCAGTCTAGAGCACAATTTTCCACTTATGCATAAACATACCCATACAGTCATTGTCACATTCTCTTTCGCTGTGTCCTCCTGTGTACTTTAAATCATCTCTAGGTGACGCGCGGCATGCAAGGCAACGTGAATGCTATGTAAGCGGTTGCCGGTGTGTGGCAAGTTCAATTGTCGCTTTTCGAAACTTTCCGTTTTTTTCCCGAATATTTTCAACCCACAGTTAGTTGAATCGGCTGGATCGGGAGCCCCTAGATACAGAGAACCCCCAAGCCCTTCCCACCTCGGAAATTTCCACTGGAAGCGCTGAAGGGGCCCAAAGAGAGGACAAGAGCGCCCTCTAGCGGCTGCAAACGCTGAGGCATTCCTTCAGCCTATGCAGCGCGGGAGAGAAGGTTTCGGGCCGACTAGCGCAAAAGGAGGGCCCGCCTGGACAGGAAGGAGGAAGGACGACAGCGGAAGCCAGCTCGCACCCTTCCTGGAGCTAGCTGGTTGCAGTGAGGGACGCCGAGGAACTGGGGACACGTCGCGTGGGGAGGCGGGGGGGGGGCAATCCTGGCGGCCAGGAGCAGGGTTCACACAGCTGGCACCCAGTTTGCACGATCAAAATGACAAGGAGAGGGGGTGGGGGGAAGGGGCTGCCTCAGCACCGGGATCCTGACAAGGGCCATAGCGCCGCGACCTCAGCTAATGCGGCTCCCCTGCTAAGCCAGAAAAAGGAAACTGTGAGGCAAGATACTGCAGATTCCACCGCAGCCACACGGATGACTAGATCTCTAACCTGACAAAATGGAACCCTCGGAAACAGGAATCTTCCCTTTCTTCTACATTTTGACCTTGGGACAGGGAGCCACACTTCTCTGACGGGAACCGTCTTTACTCCGGCAGAGAGCTCAGTTTTCCAGGAATAAGTATGGAGAAAAAGTGTGCCGTGATGGTTTAGCAGTTCAAAGCGGAAGCCCGTCTTAGAGACGGGAAAAACATGCTTCTCAATGAAGTCGAGGTATGGCACGAAGCAGGAGGAAGTTTAAGGAAATCTCTCTTAATATCCATTCACCAGACAAGACTAGCCAGTCCTAAAAAGGCAGCACGTTAAATCAAGGAAGATTCCTGCTTCCTTTCTGGGGCGGGAGGGGGGCGGGGGGACACGAGAAACAATGCCGCATTTTAAAACGAGCCTTGGGGCCCTAGATACGGAGAGTGTTGTTGGGTGTTGAGGCTGAGAGGTGTTGCTGAGGAGAACATAAAGCTGCGTATAGACTGGTATGGGTTCCAAGTCTACCGCTGGAAAAAAATTAGCCAATCATGAGTCCATTTGATTGGGAAAGAAGTAAATAACTCAAAAATGGGAAAGACATGGGATTAAATAGCGGTAGCGAGCAATTAAATCCAAGATGTTTATACCTATATTTTCATTGCGAATGCAACAGACTGAAAGCAACTGTCTAAAAAGCAGTCACTGTAGCCCGCGCAGGCGCACACACGCACACAATGGGGAACAGCAGAGAGGTAAAATATGCTAAATGTATCATGATTGAGAAACAAGATCTAATAGATTATCCCGTTTTTGAGACTGTTATAGCAATACTGGTCCAATTATACATAAAGTTATGAACTTAGAGATGACTTATTAAAACTTAGAGGGAATTTTAATTGGAAGACAATATAGCTTCCAAATCATTGAAGAGAAAACTAACCTCAAAAAAATTAATCAATGCAGCTAAGATGGAGTAACGGAGACCGTATTTACCATCGTAGGATAGACCCCAATGTGGATAAAATCTATGAAGCAATGCTTTTTAAGCCATGTGAAAACGATCATCCACTAGGACCTCGTCCTGCCGCCTCCATACCCAGGCTGCTAGGCCTCCTACTGCCACTACCAAGGATGTCCACCAGGTGGCGACATTGCCCCCCTCTGCTCCTGCTGCAGAGCCAGTCCTGAGCAGCCCTGCTCCAGGTTTTGGCAGGCCGCTCCCAGAAGCGCGCTCGTGGGCCTTGCTCCCTTTTAGCCACCAGCAAAGGGATCGAGGATGAGCACTGAGCCTCCTTACTCATCGAAGATCTAGGAACCTATCTGATTTCTGAGCAGCCCTTTACCCTCGTCTGCCGTCAGGTACTCTCCACCCGACTTGCAGAGTCCGCGGCTTGGGCAGCCTGCACGCTGGCCCCGGCCCGTCAGAATCTCTTCCCCCCACCCCCCCCCACCCCCCGGCCAAGAGGCCACGCGCGGTCGTGAGCAGGGCTCCAGGCCTCTGGAGCCGCGCCGCTTGGACTGCGTCCTGGCCCTGGGCTCGCGAGCTCCATGCCCTTGGCTGAGTCACTTAACATCTCTAAGCTAGTTTCCTCATCAGTACAATGAGGGCATAATCGGTATGGGAGGGGGGGGAATCAGAATCTGGGGGGGACTACATTTCTGGTGATTGAAGATTATTTTCAGTTTGAATTATACAGTGAGGGACACCATACAGTTTTTACTACTGCAGACTTCTGAAGGACAGCTTCTAGTATTCTTAAAACTAATGCATGCACGTACACACAAACACACGTGCACACACACTGACTCTGCTCCGCCTACATCCCCACGCACACACACACGGAGTCATGGACCACACACACCCCCACAACATACACACAACCACACACGTCCTCAGGCGCGCGCACACACACGCAAAGTCACTGTCACGTGCCACACACGTCCAGGCTCAACTTTAGAATTCCCAGACTCAGGGGAGTCCTGCAAAGAAAGCGACAGTGCGGGGAGAGCCGATTCCCAGTCTCTGACCGCCAGCCTGACCCTTTTCTTCCCAATGCTGGGTCCATCCCATGCCCCAAGGGGCCTTGGATGTGCACAGGGGGACACTCAGACCTCACATCCGGGCTCTGTCCGTAACCTCCATGCCAACAGCTGCCCGTTGGCCTCTCTGTGAGTCCTGGGATGCTGAACTCCGGGGAGAGCCGGTGCAGAAACTACAAGTGGGTCAGGGGCTGCTGGGGCAGGGCATTCGGGGTCCTGGGATTCCAGAGCACGGGGTGGAGCCAATGGGCGTGTCCCCTTGGCCCTGCTGACTCCACCCCGTAGAGGGCGTGGCCAGAGGGAGTGTCAGGGCCAGAGGGACCCTCTGTAGTTCAGGACCCAGGACAGCGCGGGGGGGTGTCGGGGGTGGGGGTTGGGGGGCCGCCCCTTGCCGTGGTCTAAGGGCAGAAGCCCTAAGGAAGGGCCGGAGGAGGCTGTAAGGTATCCTCACTGCCATCAATTAAAAAAAAAAGCAAAAGCCCGCCGCAGGCGAGGGTGGGGAGGGTTTTGCTAGAACAAGGGAAGACGCTCGCAGAGGTCTGGCCGCAGAGGGCTGGGGGGCTTGCCAGGCTGATGAGGAACCGAGAGGCCGTCGGCCTCTAAACTCCACACGAATTCCTCCGGGTGACCCTGAGATGCAGGGAGACACGGAAAGCACGGTAAACACAGGCCGGAAGCTCAGCAGCCTGTTGCTTGCTTCACCGTCCGTCTGGCGTCCCCTCTGCTAGCAAGCAGCCTTTACCGCATCACCCACGGCTGACCCGGCTCAGGATTCCAGCTGATGTTCCACGGGTGGCATCACTTGCTGGTGACACGAAGCAGGCACGTTAGCCACCTCCCAAACCCTGAGGCTCCTCCTGGGAGGAGCCTGCGGGCCCCCAGTCCAGCCTCTGCGCCACGATGCTCCTTAGTGCCGCTCCCGGTTCGCTGCCCCGGCCTCTAGCTCTGGCCGGAACCTCGCTGGATTGGCGATAAATGGCACCCATGCACCACGTGTAAGCTTGGGGTCCAGATGTGACCATGGCTCGTCTCTTCTTCCCATCGATTGGGGGATTGTTCGGGCTTCGTGTCATCGTGTTGGCAGGAAGGCCAGCACCGCCCCCCTGAGACCTCCCTGAAGACACATAGAAACATAGGACACAACGCAGCCCATCTCTTTGTTTTAAAACACCTTTACAGGGCTACGATTTCTGTTCCGTCAATTAGACACATCTCACGTGTAGTATTTGATCAATTTTCATACATGTCTACACCCAGAAAGCCATCGCCACAATCAAGAGAGCTAACATGTCCACCACTCCCCAAGACGGGCAATTTTCCGATTCCCATATTTACCCCTTCCCACCGCCGTCCCTCCCTGGTAACCATAAGTTTGTTTCTCTATGTCTGTGGCTCTATTTGTCTTTTGCAGTTAAGATCATTTCTGTCTTTTTTCCTTAGATTTCACGTGGAAGTTGTGTCATGCGGCATTTTTCTCTCTTCTGGCTTACTTCACTCAGAATGACTATCTCTGTGTCCAACCATGTTGCCGCAAATGGCATGGTTCCATCCCTTTTCACGGCTGTGTAGTATTCCGCGGCATAAAAAGACGACTACTTCTTTATCCAGTCACCAGTCGTTAGATGTTGGGGTTAGTTCCACGTCCTGGCTAATACAAATAGGGCTGCTGTGAGCATTGAGGTGCATGGGACTTTTTGAGTTAGAGTTTTCTCTTGACATATCCCCAGGCGTGGGAAGGCTGGATCATCAGGTAAGTCCATTTGTAGGTTTTTAAGGAACCTCCATCCCGTCTTCTCTAGTGACAATGCAGCCCGTCTTCCTGAAGCAGAGCCATGCTCACAAAGTAACGGATATTCCTAGAGGTCAGACATGACGTGCATTCAGCTTGGCCTGTTCCAGAAGAAGAGGGCAGTCTGGCAGGGCTGGAGGAGAGTGACCAGGGGAGTGTGGGACAGGCAGGATTCACACCACGTGGGGACATGACAGGCTGGGATAAGGAGCCTGGGCTTCCAGTCATGCCTTGGTAAGCATGGGGCACTGGTTCCAGGACTCCCCACAGATGCCAAAATCCATGGATGCTGATGCCTCTTATACAAAAGGACATAGGACTTTATTTTTTACATACAGACGTATTTTTCTTCCACGTTGTTGTCGTTTTTACAATGTTGTGTCGAATGCCAGTCTAGAGCACAATTTTCCACTTATGCATAAACATACCCATACAGTCATTGTCACATTCTCTTTCGCTGTGTCCTCCTGTGTACTTTAAATCATCTCTAGGTGACGCGCGGCATGCAAGGCAACGTGAATGCTATGTAAGCGGTTGCCGGTGTGTGGCAAGTTCAATTGTCGCTTTTCGAAACTTTCCGTTTTTTTCCCGAATATTTTCAACCCACAGTTAGTTGAATCGGCTGGATCGGGAGCCCCTAGATACAGAGAACCCCCAAGCCCTTCCCACCTCGGAAATTTCCACTGGAAGCGCTGAAGGGGCCCAAAGAGAGGACAAGAGCGCCCTCTAGCGGCTGCAAACGCTGAGGCATTCCTTCAGCCTATGCAGCGCGGGAGAGAAGGTTTCGGGCCGACTAGCGCAAAAGGAGGGCCCGCCTGGACAGGAAGGAGGAAGGACGACAGCGGAAGCCAGCTCGCACCCTTCCTGGAGCTAGCTGGTTGCAGTGAGGGACGCCGAGGAACTGGGGACACGTCGCGTGGGGAGGCGGGGGGGGGCAATCCTGGCGGCCAGGAGCAGGGTTCACACAGCTGGCACCCAGTTTGCACGATCAAAATGACAAGGAGAGGGGGTGGGGGGAAGGGGCTGCCTCAGCACCGGGATCCTGACAAGGGCCATAGCGCCGCGACCTCAGCTAATGCGGCTCCCCTGCTAAGCCAGAAAAAGGAAACTGTGAGGCAAGATACTGCAGATTCCACCGCAGCCACACGGATGACTAGATCTCTAACCTGACAAAATGGAACCCTCGGAAACAGGAATCTTCCCTTTCTTCTACATTTTGACCTTGGGACAGGGAGCCACACTTCTCTGACGGGAACCGTCTTTACTCCGGCAGAGAGCTCAGTTTTCCAGGAATAAGTATGGAGAAAAAGTGTGCCGTGATGGTTTAGCAGTTCAAAGCGGAAGCCCGTCTTAGAGACGGGAAAAACATGCTTCTCAATGAAGTCGAGGTATGGCACGAAGCAGGAGGAAGTTTAAGGAAATCTCTCTTAATATCCATTCACCAGACAAGACTAGCCAGTCCTAAAAAGGCAGCACGTTAAATCAAGGAAGATTCCTGCTTCCTTTCTGGGGCGGGAGGGGGGCGGGGGGACACGAGAAACAATGCCGCATTTTAAAACGAGCCTTGGGGCCCTAGATACGGAGAGTGTTGTTGGGTGTTGAGGCTGAGAGGTGTTGCTGAGGAGAACATAAAGCTGCGTATAGACTGGTATGGGTTCCAAGTCTACCGCTGGAAAAAAATTAGCCAATCATGAGTCCATTTGATTGGGAAAGAAGTAAATAACTCAAAAATGGGAAAGACATGGGATTAAATAGCGGTAGCGAGCAATTAAATCCAAGATGTTTATACCTATATTTTCATTGCGAATGCAACAGACTGAAAGCAACTGTCTAAAAAGCAGTAACTGTAGCCCGCGCAGGCGCACACACGCACACAATGGGGAACAGCAGAGAGGTAAAATATGCTAAATGTATCATGATTGAGAAACAAGATCTAATAGATTATCCCGTTTTTGAGACTGTTATAGCAATACTGGTCCAATTATACATAAAGTTATGAACTTAGAGATGACTTATTAAAACTTAGAGGGAATTTTAATTGGAAGACAATATAGCTTCCAAATCATTGAAGAGAAAACTAACCTCAAAAAAATTAATCAATGCAGCTAAGATGGAGTAACGGAGACCGTATTTACCATCGTAGGATAGACCCCAATGTGGATAAAATCTATGAAGCAATGCTTTTTAAGCCATGTGAAAACGATCATCCACTAGGACCTCGTCCTGCCGCCTCCATACCCAGGCTGCTAGGCCTCCTACTGCCACTACCAAGGATGTCCACCAGGTGGCGACATTGCCCCCCTCTGCTCCTGCTGCAGAGCCAGTCCTGAGCAGCCCTGCTCCAGGTTTTGGCAGGCCGCTCCCAGAAGCGCGCTCGTGGGCCTTGCTCCCTTTTAGCCACCAGCAAAGGGATCGAGGATGAGCACTGAGCCTCCTTACTCATCGAAGATCTAGGAACCTATCTGATTTCTGAGCAGCCCTTTACCCTCGTCTGCCGTCAGGTACTCTCCACCCGACTTGCAGAGTCCGCGGCTTGGGCAGCCTGCACGCTGGCCCCGGCCCGTCAGAATCTCTTCCCCCCACCCCCCCCACCCCCCGGCCAAGAGGCCACGCGCGGTCGTGAGCAGGGCTCCAGGCCTCTGGAGCCGCGCCGCTTGGACTGCGTCCTGGCCCTGGGCTCGCGAGCTCCATGCCCTTGGCTGAGTCACTTAACATCTCTAAGCTAGTTTCCTCATCAGTACAATGAGGGCATAATCGGTATGGGAGGGGGGGGAATCAGAATCTGGGGGGGACTACATTTCTGGTGATTGAAGATTATTTTCAGTTTGAATTATACAGTGAGGGACACCATACAGTTTTTACTACTGCAGACTTCTGAAGGACAGCTTCTAGTATTCTTAAAACTAATGCATGCACGTACACACAAACACACGTGCACACACACTGACTCTGCTCCGCCTACATCCCCACGCACACACACACGGAGTCATGGACCACACACACCCCCACAACATACACACAACCACACACGTCCTCAGGCGCGCGCACACACACGCAAAGTCACTGTCACGTGCCACACACGTCCAGGCTCAACTTTAGAATTCCCAGACTCAGGGGAGTCCTGCAAAGAAAGCGACAGTGCGGGGAGAGCCGATTCCCAGTCTCTGACCGCCAGCCTGACCCTTTTCTTCCCAATGCTGGGTCCATCCCATGCCCCAAGGGGCCTTGGATGTGCACAGGGGGACACTCAGACCTCACATCCGGGCTCTGTCCGTAACCTCCATGCCAACAGCTGCCCGTTGGCCTCTCTGTGAGTCCTGGGATGCTGAACTCCGGGGAGAGCCGGTGCAGAAACTACAAGTGGGTCAGGGGCTGCTGGGGCAGGGCATTCGGGGTCCTGGGATTCCAGAGCACGGGGTGGAGCCAATGGGCGTGTCCCCTTGGCCCTGCTGACTCCACCCCGTAGAGGGCGTGGCCAGAGGGAGTGTCAGGGCCAGAGGGACCCTCTGTAGTTCAGGACCCAGGACAGCGCGGGGGGGTGTCGGGGGTGGGGGTTGGGGGGCCGCCCCTTGCCGTGGTCTAAGGGCAGAAGCCCTAAGGAAGGGCCGGAGGAGGCTGTAAGGTATCCTCACTGCCATCAATTAAAAAAAAAAGCAAAAGCCCGCCGCAGGCGAGGGTGGGGAGGGTTTTGCTAGAACAAGGGAAGACGCTCGCAGAGGTCTGGCCGCAGAGGGCTGGGGGGCTTGCCAGGCTGATGAGGAACCGAGAGGCCGTCGGCCTCTAAACTCCACACGAATTCCTCCGGGTGACCCTGAGATGCAGGGAGACACGGAAAGCACGGTAAACACAGGCCGGAAGCTCAGCAGCCTGTTGCTTGCTTCACCGTCCGTCTGGCGTCCCCTCTGCTAGCAAGCAGCCTTTACCGCATCACCCACGGCTGACCCGGCTCAGGATTCCAGCTGATGTTCCACGGGTGGCATCACTTGCTGGTGACACGAAGCAGGCACGTTAGCCACCTCCCAAACCCTGAGGCTCCTCCTGGGAGGAGCCTGCGGGCCCCCAGTCCAGCCTCTGCGCCACGATGCTCCTTAGTGCCGCTCCCGGTTCGCTGCCCCGGCCTCTAGCTCTGGCCGGAACCTCGCTGGATTGGCGATAAATGGCACCCATGCACCACGTGTAAGCTTGGGGTCCAGATGTGACCATGGCTCGTCTCTTCTTCCCATCGATTGGGGGATTGTTCGGGCTTCGTGTCATCGTGTTGGCAGGAAGGCCAGCACCGCCCCCCTGAGACCTCCCTGAAGACACATAGAAACATAGGACACAACGCAGCCCATCTCTTTGTTTTAAAACACCTTTACAGGGCTACGATTTCTGTTCCGTCAATTAGACACATCTCACGTGTAGTATTTGATCAATTTTCATACATGTCTACACCCAGAAAGCCATCGCCACAATCAAGAGAGCTAACATGTCCACCACTCCCCAAGACGGGCAATTTTCCGATTCCCATATTTACCCCTTCCCACCGCCGTCCCTCCCTGGTAACCATAAGTTTGTTTCTCTATGTCTGTGGCTCTATTTGTCTTTTGCAGTTAAGATCATTTCTGTCTTTTTTCCTTAGATTTCACGTGGAAGTTGTGTCATGCGGCATTTTTCTCTCTTCTGGCTTACTTCACTCAGAATGACTATCTCTGTGTCCAACCATGTTGCCGCAAATGGCATGGTTCCATCCTTTTTCACGGCTGTGTAGTATTCCGCGGCATAAAAAGACGACTACTTCTTTATCCAGTCACCAGTCGTTAGATGTTGGGGTTAGTTCCACGTCCTGGCTAATACAAATAGGGCTGCTGTGAGCATTGAGGTGCATGGGACTTTTTGAGTTAGAGTTTTCTCTTGACATATCCCCAGGCGTGGGAAGGCTGGATCATCAGGTAAGTCCATTTGTAGGTTTTTAAGGAACCTCCATCCCGTCTTCTCTAGTGACAATGCAGCCCGTCTTCCTGAAGCAGAGCCATGCTCACAAAGTAACGGATATTCCTAGAGGTCAGACATGACGTGCATTCAGCTTGGCCTGTTCCAGAAGAAGAGGGCAGTCTGGCAGGGCTGGAGGAGAGTGACCAGGGGAGTGTGGGACAGGCAGGATTCACACCACGTGGGGACATGACAGGCTGGGATAAGGAGCCTGGGCTTCCAGTCATGCCTTGGTAAGCATGGGGCACTGGTTCCAGGACTCCCCACAGATGCCAAAATCCATGGATGCTGATGCCTCTTATACAAAAGGACATAGGACTTTATTTTTTACATACAGACGTATTTTTCTTCCACGTTGTTGTCGTTTTTACAATGTTGTGTCGAATGCCAGTCTAGAGCACAATTTTCCACTTATGCATAAACATACCCATACAGTCATTGTCACATTCTCTTTCGCTGTGTCCTCCTGTGTACTTTAAATCATCTCTAGGTGACGCGCGGCATGCAAGGCAACGTGAATGCTATGTAAGCGGTTGCCGGTGTGTGGCAAGTTCAATTGTCGCTTTTCGAAACTTTCCGTTTTTTTCCCGAATATTTTCAACCCACAGTTAGTTGAATCGGCTGGATCGGGAGCCCCTAGATACAGAGAACCCCCAAGCCCTTCCCACCTCGGAAATTTCCACTGGAAGCGCTGAAGGGGCCCAAAGAGAGGACAAGAGCGCCCTCTAGCGGCTGCAAACGCTGAGGCATTCCTTCAGCCTATGCAGCGCGGGAGAGAAGGTTTCGGGCCGACTAGCGCAAAAGGAGGGCCCGCCTGGACAGGAAGGAGGAAGGACGACAGCGGAAGCCAGCTCGCACCCTTCCTGGAGCTAGCTGGTTGCAGTGAGGGACGCCGAGGAACTGGGGACACGTCGCGTGGGGAGGCGGGGGGGGGCAATCCTGGCGGCCAGGAGCAGGGTTCACACAGCTGGCACCCAGTTTGCACGATCAAAATGACAAGGAGAGGGGGTGGGGGGAAGGGGCTGCCTCAGCACCGGGATCCTGACAAGGGCCATAGCGCCGCGACCTCAGCTAATGCGGCTCCCCTGCTAAGCCAGAAAAAGGAAACTGTGAGGCAAGATACTGCAGATTCCACCGCAGCCACACGGATGACTAGATCTCTAACCTGACAAAATGGAACCCTCGGAAACAGGAATCTTCCCTTTCTTCTACATTTTGACCTTGGGACAGGGAGCCACACTTCTCTGACGGGAACCGTCTTTACTCCGGCAGAGAGCTCAGTTTTCCAGGAATAAGTATGGAGAAAAAGTGTGCCGTGATGGTTTAGCAGTTCAAAGCGGAAGCCCGTCTTAGAGACGGGAAAAACATGCTTCTCAATGAAGTCGAGGTATGGCACGAAGCAGGAGGAAGTTTAAGGAAATCTCTCTTAATATCCATTCACCAGACAAGACTAGCCAGTCCTAAAAAGGCAGCACGTTAAATCAAGGAAGATTCCTGCTTCCTTTCTGGGGCGGGAGGGGGGCGGGGGGACACGAGAAACAATGCCGCATTTTAAAACGAGCCTTGGGGCCCTAGATACGGAGAGTGTTGTTGGGTGTTGAGGCTGAGAGGTGTTGCTGAGGAGAACATAAAGCTGCGTATAGACTGGTATGGGTTCCAAGTCTACCGCTGGAAAAAAATTAGCCAATCATGAGTCCATTTGATTGGGAAAGAAGTAAATAACTCAAAAATGGGAAAGACATGGGATTAAATAGCGGTAGCGAGCAATTAAATCCAAGATGTTTATACCTATATTTTCATTGCGAATGCAACAGACTGAAAGCAACTGTCTAAAAAGCAGTCACTGTAGCCCGCGCAGGCGCACACACGCACACAATGGGGAACAGCAGAGAGGTAAAATATGCTAAATGTATCATGATTGAGAAACAAGATCTAATAGATTATCCCGTTTTTGAGACTGTTATAGCAATACTGGTCCAATTATACATAAAGTTATGAACTTAGAGATGACTTATTAAAACTTAGAGGGAATTTTAATTGGAAGACAATATAGCTTCCAAATCATTGAAGAGAAAACTAACCTCAAAAAAATTAATCAATGCAGCTAAGATGGAGTAACGGAGACCGTATTTACCATCGTAGGATAGACCCCAATGTGGATAAAATCTATGAAGCAATGCTTTTTAAGCCATGTGAAAACGATCATCCACTAGGACCTCGTCCTGCCGCCTCCATACCCAGGCTGCTAGGCCTCCTACTGCCACTACCAAGGATGTCCACCAGGTGGCGACATTGCCCCCCTCTGCTCCTGCTGCAGAGCCAGTCCTGAGCAGCCCTGCTCCAGGTTTTGGCAGGCCGCTCCCAGAAGCGCGCTCGTGGGCCTTGCTCCCTTTTAGCCACCAGCAAAGGGATCGAGGATGAGCACTGAGCCTCCTTACTCATCGAAGATCTAGGAACCTATCTGATTTCTGAGCAGCCCTTTACCCTCGTCTGCCGTCAGGTACTCTCCACCCGACTTGCAGAGTCCGCGGCTTGGGCAGCCTGCACGCTGGCCCCGGCCCGTCAGAATCTCTTCCCCCCACCCCCCCCCCACCCCCCGGCCAAGAGGCCACGCGCGGTCGTGAGCAGGGCTCCAGGCCTCTGGAGCCGCGCCGCTTGGACTGCGTCCTGGCCCTGGGCTCGCGAGCTCCATGCCCTTGGCTGAGTCACTTAACATCTCTAAGCTAGTTTCCTCATCAGTACAATGAGGGCATAATCGGTATGGGAGGGGGGGGAATCAGAATCTGGGGGGGACTACATTTCTGGTGATTGAAGATTATTTTCAGTTTGAATTATACAGTGAGGGACACCATACAGTTTTTACTACTGCAGACTTCTGAAGGACAGCTTCTAGTATTCTTAAAACTAATGCATGCACGTACACACAAACACACGTGCACACACACTGACTCTGCTCCGCCTACATCCCCACGCACACACACACGGAGTCATGGACCACACACACCCCCACAACATACACACAACCACACACGTCCTCAGGCGCGCGCACACACACGCAAAGTCACTGTCACGTGCCACACACGTCCAGGCTCAACTTTAGAATTCCCAGACTCAGGGGAGTCCTGCAAAGAAAGCGACAGTGCGGGGAGAGCCGATTCCCAGTCTCTGACCGCCAGCCTGACCCTTTTCTTCCCAATGCTGGGTCCATCCCATGCCCCAAGGGGCCTTGGATGTGCACAGGGGGACACTCAGACCTCACATCCGGGCTCTGTCCGTAACCTCCATGCCAACAGCTGCCCGTTGGCCTCTCTGTGAGTCCTGGGATGCTGAACTCCGGGGAGAGCCGGTGCAGAAACTACAAGTGGGTCAGGGGCTGCTGGGGCAGGGCATTCGGGGTCCTGGGATTCCAGAGCACGGGGTGGAGCCAATGGGCGTGTCCCCTTGGCCCTGCTGACTCCACCCCGTAGAGGGCGTGGCCAGAGGGAGTGTCAGGGCCAGAGGGACCCTCTGTAGTTCAGGACCCAGGACAGCGCGGGGGGGTGTCGGGGGTGGGGGTTGGGGGGCCGCCCCTTGCCGTGGTCTAAGGGCAGAAGCCCTAAGGAAGGGCCGGAGGAGGCTGTAAGGTATCCTCACTGCCATCAATTAAAAAAAAAAGCAAAAGCCCGCCGCAGGCGAGGGTGGGGAGGGTTTTGCTAGAACAAGGGAAGACGCTCGCAGAGGTCTGGCCGCAGAGGGCTGGGGGGCTTGCCAGGCTGATGAGGAACCGAGAGGCCGTCGGCCTCTAAACTCCACACGAATTCCTCCGGGTGACCCTGAGATGCAGGGAGACACGGAAAGCACGGTAAACACAGGCCGGAAGCTCAGCAGCCTGTTGCTTGCTTCACCGTCCGTCTGGCGTCCCCTCTGCTAGCAAGCAGCCTTTACCGCATCACCCACGGCTGACCCGGCTCAGGATTCCAGCTGATGTTCCACGGGTGGCATCACTTGCTGGTGACACGAAGCAGGCACGTTAGCCACCTCCCAAACCCTGAGGCTCCTCCTGGGAGGAGCCTGCGGGCCCCCAGTCCAGCCTCTGCGCCACGATGCTCCTTAGTGCCGCTCCCGGTTCGCTGCCCCGGCCTCTAGCTCTGGCCGGAACCTCGCTGGATTGGCGATAAATGGCACCCATGCACCACGTGTAAGCTTGGGGTCCAGATGTGACCATGGCTCGTCTCTTCTTCCCATCGATTGGGGGATTGTTCGGGCTTCGTGTCATCGTGTTGGCAGGAAGGCCAGCACCGCCCCCCTGAGACCTCCCTGAAGACACATAGAAACATAGGACACAACGCAGCCCATCTCTTTGTTTTAAAACACCTTTACAGGGCTACGATTTCTGTTCCGTCAATTAGACACATCTCACGTGTAGTATTTGATCAATTTTCATACATGTCTACACCCAGAAAGCCATCGCCACAATCAAGAGAGCTAACATGTCCACCACTCCCCAAGACGGGCAATTTTCCGATTCCCATATTTACCCCTTCCCACCGCCGTCCCTCCCTGGTAACCATAAGTTTGTTTCTCTATGTCTGTGGCTCTATTTGTCTTTTGCAGTTAAGATCATTTCTGTCTTTTTTCCTTAGATTTCACGTGGAAGTTGTGTCATGCGGCATTTTTCTCTCTTCTGGCTTACTTCACTCAGAATGACTATCTCTGTGTCCAACCATGTTGCCGCAAATGGCATGGTTCCATCCTTTTTCACGGCTGTGTAGTATTCCGCGGCATAAAAAGACGACTACTTCTTTATCCAGTCACCAGTCGTTAGATGTTGGGGTTAGTTCCACGTCCTGGCTAATACAAATAGGGCTGCTGTGAGCATTGAGGTGCATGGGACTTTTTGAGTTAGAGTTTTCTCTTGACATATCCCCAGGCGTGGGAAGGCTGGATCATCAGGTAAGTCCATTTGTAGGTTTTTAAGGAACCTCCATCCCGTCTTCTCTAGTGACAATGCAGCCCGTCTTCCTGAAGCAGAGCCATGCTCACAAAGTAACGGATATTCCTAGAGGTCAGACATGACGTGCATTCAGCTTGGCCTGTTCCAGAAGAAGAGGGCAGTCTGGCAGGGCTGGAGGAGAGTGACCAGGGGAGTGTGGGACAGGCAGGATTCACACCACGTGGGGACATGACAGGCTGGGATAAGGAGCCTGGGCTTCCAGTCATGCCTTGGTAAGCATGGGGCACTGGTTCCAGGACTCCCCACAGATGCCAAAATCCATGGATGCTGATGCCTCTTATACAAAAGGACATAGGACTTTATTTTTTACATACAGACGTATTTTTCTTCCACGTTGTTGTCGTTTTTACAATGTTGTGTCGAATGCCAGTCTAGAGCACAATTTTCCACTTATGCATAAACATACCCATACAGTCATTGTCACATTCTCTTTCGCTGTGTCCTCCTGTGTACTTTAAATCATCTCTAGGTGACGCGCGGCATGCAAGGCAACGTGAATGCTATGTAAGCGGTTGCCGGTGTGTGGCAAGTTCAATTGTCGCTTT
>NW_027328780.1:174094-240528 GCF_048564905.1 Vicugna pacos
AAACTAGCTTAGAGATGTTAAGTGACTCAGCCAAGGGCATGGAGCTCGCGAGCCCAGGGCCAGGACGCAGTCCAAGCGGCGCGGCTCCAGAGGCCTGGAGCCCTGCTCACGACCGCGCGTGGCCTCTTGGCCGGGGGGTGGGGGGGGGTGGGGGTGGGGTGGGGGTGGGGGGAAGAGATTCTGACGGGCCGGGGCCAGCGTGCAGGCTGCCCAAGCCGCGGACTCTGCAAGTCGGGTGGAGAGTACCTGACGGCAGACGAGGGTAAAGGGCTGCTCAGAAATCAGATAGGTTCCTAGATCTTCGATGAGTAAGGAGGCTCAGTGCTCATCCTCGATCCCTTTGCTGGTGGCTAAAAGGGAGCAAGGCCCACGAGCGCGCTTCTGGGAGCGGCCTGCCAAAACCTGGAGCAGGGCTGCTCAGGACTGGCTCTGCAGCAGGAGCAGAGGGGGGCAATGTCGCCACCTGGTGGACATCCTTGGTAGTGGCAGTAGGAGGCCTAGCAGCCTGGGTATGGAGGCGGCAGGACGAGGTCCTAGTGGATGATCGTTTTCACATGGCTTAAGAAGCATTGCTTCATAGATTTTATCCACATTGGGGTCTATCCTACGATGGTAAATACGGTCTCCGTTACTCCATCTTAGCTGCATTGATTAATTTTTTTGAGGTTAGTTTTCTCTTCAATGATTTGGAAGCTATATTGTCTTCCAATTAAAATTCCCTCTAAGTTTTAATAAGTCATCTCTAAGTTCATAACTTTATGTATAATTGGACCAGTATTGCTATAACAGTCTCAAAAACGGGATAATCTATTAGATCTTGTTTCTCAATCATGATACATTTAGCATATTTTACCTCTCTGCTGTTCCCCATTGTGTGCGTGTGTGCGCCTGCGCGGGCTACAGTTACTGCTTTTTAGACAGTTGCTTTCAGTCTGTTGCATTCGCAATGAAAATATAGGTATAAACATCTTGGATTTAATTGCTCGCTACCGCTATTTAATCCCATGTCTTTCCCATTTTTGAGTTATTTACTTCTTTCCCAATCAAATGGACTCATGATTGGCTAATTTTTTTCCAGCGGTAGACTTGGAACCCATACCAGTCTATACGCAGCTTTATGTTCTCCTCAGCAACACCTCTCAGCCTCAACACCCAACAACACTCTCCGTATCTAGGGCCCCAAGGCTCGTTTTAAAATGCGGCATTGTTTCTCGTGTCCCCCCGCCCCCCTCCCGCCCCAGAAAGGAAGCAGGGATCTTCCTTGATTTAACGTGCTGCCTTTTTAGGACTGGCTAGTCTTGTCTGGTGAATGGATATTAAGAGAGATTTCCTTAAACTTCCTCCTGCTTCGTGCCATACCTCGACTTCATTGAGAAGCATGTTTTTCCCGTCTCTAAGACGGGCTTCCGCTTTGAACTGCTAAACCATCACGGCACACTTTTTCTCCATACTTATTCCTGGAAAACTGAGCTCTCTGCCGGAGTAAAGACGGTTCCCGTCAGAGAAGTGTGGCTCCCTGTCCCAAGGTCAAAATGTAGAAGAAAGGGAAGATTCCTGTTTCCGAGGGTTCCATTTTGTCAGGTTAGAGATCTAGTCATCCGTGTGGCTGCGGTGGAATCTGCAGTATCTTGCCTCACAGTTTCCTTTTTCTGGCTTAGCAGGGGAGCCGCATTAGCTGAGGTCGCGGCGCTATGGCCCTTGTCAGGATCCCGGTGCTGAGGCAGCCCCTTCCCCCCACCCCCTCTCCTTGTCATTTTGATCGTGCAAACTGGGTGCCAGCTGTGTGAACCCTGCTCCTGGCCGCCAGGATTGCCCCCCCGCCTCCCCACGCGACGTGTCCCCAGTTCCTCGGCGTCCCTCACTGCAACCAGCTAGCTCCAGGAAGGGTGCGAGCTGGCTTCCGCTGTCGTCCTTCCTCCTTCCTGTCCAGGCGGGCCCTCCTTTTGCGCTAGTCGGCCCGAAACCTTCTCTCCCGCGCTGCATAGGCTGAAGGAATGCCTCAGCGTTTGCAGCCGCTAGAGGGCGCTCTTGTCCTCTCTTTGGGCCCCTTCAGCGCTTCCAGTGGAAATTTCCGAGGTGGGAAGGGCTTGGGGGTTCTCTGTATCTAGGGGCTCCCCCGATCCAGCCGATTCAACTAACTGTGGGTTGAAAATATTCGGGAAAAAACGGAAAGTTTCGAAAAGCGACAATTGAACTTGCCACACACCGGCAACCGCTTACATAGCATTCACGTTGCCTTGCATGCCGCGCGTCACCTAGAGATGATTTAAAGTACACAGGAGGACACAGCGAAAGAGAATGTGACAATGACTGTATGGGTATGTTTATGCATAAGTGGAAAATTGTGCTCTAGACTGGCATTCGACACAACATTGTAAAAACGACAACAACGTGGAAGAAAAATACGTCTGTATGTAAAAAATAAAGTCCTATGTCCTTTTGTATAAGAGGCATCAGCATCCATGGATTTTGGCATCTGTGGGGAGTCCTGGAACCAGTGCCCCATGCTTACCAAGGCATGACTGGAAGCCCAGGCTCCTTATCCCAGCCTGTCATGTCCCCACGTGGTGTGAATCCTGCCTGTCCCACACTCCCCTGGTCACTCTCCTCCAGCCCTGCCAGACTGCCCTCTTCTTCTGGAACAGGCCAAGCTGAATGCACGTCATGTCTGACCTCTAGGAATATCCGTTACTTTGTGAGCATGGCTCTGCTTCAGGAAGACGGGCTGCATTGTCACTAGAGAAGACGGGATGGAGGTTCCTTAAAAACCTACAAATGGACTTACCTGATGATCCAGCCTTCCCACGCCTGGGGATATGTCAAGAGAAAACTCTAACTCAAAAAGTCCCATGCACCTCAATGCTCACAGCAGCCCTATTTGTATTAGCCAGGACGTGGAACTAACCCCAACATCTAACGACTGGTGACTGGATAAAGAAGTAGTTGTCTTTTTATGCCGCGGAATACTACACAGCCGTGAAAAAGGATGGAACCATGCCATTTGCGGCAACATGGTTGGGCACAGAGATAGTCATTCTGAGTGAAGTAAGCCAGAAGAGAGAAAAATGCCGCATGACACAACTTCCATGTGAAATCTAAGGAAAAAAGACAGAAATGATCTTAACTGCAAAAGACAAATAGAGCCACAGACATAGAGAAACAAACTTATGGTTACCAGGGAGGGACGGCGGTGGGAAGGGGTAAATATGGGAATCGGAAAATTGCCCGTCTTGGGGAGTGGTGGACATGTTAGCTCTCTTGATTGTGGCGATGGCTTTCTGGGTGTAGACATGTATGAAAATTGATCAAATACTACACGTGAGATGTGTCTAATTGACGGAACAGAAATCGTAGCCCTGTAAAGGTGTTTTAAAACAAAGAGATGGGCTGCGTTGTGTCCTATGTTTCTATGTGTCTTCAGGGAGGTCTCAGGGGGGCGGTGCTGGCCTTCCTGCCAACACGATGACACGAAGCCCGAACAATCCCCCAATCGATGGGAAGAAGAGACGAGCCATGGTCACATCTGGACCCCAAGCTTACACGTGGTGCATGGGTGCCATTTATCGCCAATCCAGCGAGGTTCCGGCCAGAGCTAGAGGCCGGGGCAGCGAACCGGGAGCGGCACTAAGGAGCATCGTGGCGCAGAGGCTGGACTGGGGGCCCGCAGGCTCCTCCCAGGAGGAGCCTCAGGGTTTGGGAGGTGGCTAACGTGCCTGCTTCGTGTCACCAGCAAGTGATGCCACCCGTGGAACATCAGCTGGAATCCTGAGCCGGGTCAGCCGTGGGTGATGCGGTAAAGGCTGCTTGCTAGCAGAGGGGACGCCAGACGGACGGTGAAGCAAGCAACAGGCTGCTGAGCTTCCGGCCTGTGTTTACCGTGCTTTCCGTGTCTCCCTGCATCTCAGGGTCACCCGGAGGAATTCGTGTGGAGTTTAGAGGCCGACGGCCTCTCGGTTCCTCATCAGCCTGGCAAGCCCCCCAGCCCTCTGCGGCCAGACCTCTGCGAGCGTCTTCCCTTGTTCTAGCAAAACCCTCCCCACCCTCGCCTGCGGCGGGCTTTTGCTTTTTTTTTTAATTGATGGCAGTGAGGATACCTTACAGCCTCCTCCGGCCCTTCCTTAGGGCTTCTGCCCTTAGACCACGGCAAGGGGCGGCCCCCCAACCCCCACCCCCGACACCCCCCCGCGCTGTCCTGGGTCCTGAACTACAGAGGGTCCCTCTGGCCCTGACACTCCCTCTGGCCACGCCCTCTACGGGGTGGAGTCAGCAGGGCCAAGGGGACACGCCCATTGGCTCCACCCCGTGCTCTGGAATCCCAGGACCCCGAATGCCCTGCCCCAGCAGCCCCTGACCCACTTGTAGTTTCTGCACCGGCTCTCCCCGGAGTTCAGCATCCCAGGACTCACAGAGAGGCCAACGGGCAGCTGTTGGCATGGAGGTTACGGACAGAGCCCGGATGTGAGGTCTGAGTGTCCCCCTGTGCACATCCAAGGCCCCTTGGGGCATGGGATGGACCCAGCATTGGGAAGAAAAGGGTCAGGCTGGCGGTCAGAGACTGGGAATCGGCTCTCCCCGCACTGTCGCTTTCTTTGCAGGACTCCCCTGAGTCTGGGAATTCTAAAGTTGAGCCTGGACGTGTGTGGCACGTGACAGTGACTTTGCGTGTGTGTGCGCGCGCCTGAGGACGTGTGTGGTTGTGTGTATGTTGTGGGGGTGTGTGTGGTCCGTGACTCCGTGTGTGTGTGCGTGGGGATGTAGGCGGAGCAGAGTCAGTGTGTGTGCACGTGTGTTTGTGTGTACGTGCATGCATTAGTTTTAAGAATACTAGAAGCTGTCCTTCAGAAGTCTGCAGTAGTAAAAACTGTATGGTGTCCCTCACTGTATAATTCAAACTGAAAATAATCTTCAATCACCAGAAATGTAGTCCCCCCCAGATTCTGATTCCCCCCCCCTCCCATACCGATTATGCCCTCATTGTACTGATGAGGAAACTAGCTTAGAGATGTTAAGTGACTCAGCCAAGGGCATGGAGCTCGCGAGCCCAGGGCCAGGACGCAGTCCAAGCGGCGCGGCTCCAGAGGCCTGGAGCCCTGCTCACGACCGCGCGTGGCCTCTTGGCCGGGGGGTGGGGTGGGGGTGGGGGTGGGGTGGGGGTGGGGGGAAGAGATTCTGACGGGCCGGGGCCAGCGTGCAGGCTGCCCAAGCCGCGGACTCTGCAAGTCGGGTGGAGAGTACCTGACGGCAGACGAGGGTAAAGGGCTGCTCAGAAATCAGATAGGTTCCTAGATCTTCGATGAGTAAGGAGGCTCAGTGCTCATCCTCGATCCCTTTGCTGGTGGCTAAAAGGGAGCAAGGCCCACGAGCGCGCTTCTGGGAGCGGCCTGCCAAAACCTGGAGCAGGGCTGCTCAGGACTGGCTCTGCAGCAGGAGCAGAGGGGGGCAATGTCGCCACCTGGTGGACATCCTTGGTAGTGGCAGTAGGAGGCCTAGCAGCCTGGGTATGGAGGCGGCAGGACGAGGTCCTAGTGGATGATCGTTTTCACATGGCTTAAGAAGCATTGCTTCATAGATTTTATCCACATTGGGGTCTATCCTACGATGGTAAATACGGTCTCCGTTACTCCATCTTAGCTGCATTGATTAATTTTTTTGAGGTTAGTTTTCTCTTCAATGATTTGGAAGCTATATTGTCTTCCAATTAAAATTCCCTCTAAGTTTTAATAAGTCATCTCTAAGTTCATAACTTTATGTATAATTGGACCAGTATTGCTATAACAGTCTCAAAAACGGGATAATCTATTAGATCTTGTTTCTCAATCATGATACATTTAGCATATTTTACCTCTCTGCTGTTCCCCATTGTGTGCGTGTGTGCGCCTGCGCGGGCTACAGTTACTGCTTTTTAGACAGTTGCTTTCAGTCTGTTGCATTCGCAATGAAAATATAGGTATAAACATCTTGGATTTAATTGCTCGCTACCGCTATTTAATCCCATGTCTTTCCCATTTTTGAGTTATTTACTTCTTTCCCAATCAAATGGACTCATGATTGGCTAATTTTTTTCCAGCGGTAGACTTGGAACCCATACCAGTCTATACGCAGCTTTATGTTCTCCTCAGCAACACCTCTCAGCCTCAACACCCAACAACACTCTCCGTATCTAGGGCCCCAAGGCTCGTTTTAAAATGCGGCATTGTTTCTCGTGTCCCCCCGCCCCCCTCCCGCCCCAGAAAGGAAGCAGGGATCTTCCTTGATTTAACGTGCTGCCTTTTTAGGACTGGCTAGTCTTGTCTGGTGAATGGATATTAAGAGAGATTTCCTTAAACTTCCTCCTGCTTCGTGCCATACCTCGACTTCATTGAGAAGCATGTTTTTCCCGTCTCTAAGACGGGCTTCCGCTTTGAACTGCTAAACCATCACGGCACACTTTTTCTCCATACTTATTCCTGGAAAACTGAGCTCTCTGCCGGAGTAAAGACGGTTCCCGTCAGAGAAGTGTGGCTCCCTGTCCCAAGGTCAAAATGTAGAAGAAAGGGAAGATTCCTGTTTCCGAGGGTTCCATTTTGTCAGGTTAGAGATCTAGTCATCCGTGTGGCTGCGGTGGAATCTGCAGTATCTTGCCTCACAGTTTCCTTTTTCTGGCTTAGCAGGGGAGCCGCATTAGCTGAGGTCGCGGCGCTATGGCCCTTGTCAGGATCCCGGTGCTGAGGCAGCCCCTTCCCCCCACCCCCTCTCCTTGTCATTTTGATCGTGCAAACTGGGTGCCAGCTGTGTGAACCCTGCTCCTGGCCGCCAGGATTGCCCCCCCGCCTCCCCACGCGACGTGTCCCCAGTTCCTCGGCGTCCCTCACTGCAACCAGCTAGCTCCAGGAAGGGTGCGAGCTGGCTTCCGCTGTCGTCCTTCCTCCTTCCTGTCCAGGCGGGCCCTCCTTTTGCGCTAGTCGGCCCGAAACCTTCTCTCCCGCGCTGCATAGGCTGAAGGAATGCCTCAGCGTTTGCAGCCGCTAGAGGGCGCTCTTGTCCTCTCTTTGGGCCCCTTCAGCGCTTCCAGTGGAAATTTCCGAGGTGGGAAGGGCTTGGGGGTTCTCTGTATCTAGGGGCTCCCCCGATCCAGCCGATTCAACTAACTGTGGGTTGAAAATATTCGGGAAAAAACGGAAAGTTTCGAAAAGCGACAATTGAACTTGCCACACACCGGCAACCGCTTACATAGCATTCACGTTGCCTTGCATGCCGCGCGTCACCTAGAGATGATTTAAAGTACACAGGAGGACACAGCGAAAGAGAATGTGACAATGACTGTATGGGTATGTTTATGCATAAGTGGAAAATTGTGCTCTAGACTGGCATTCGACACAACATTGTAAAAACGACAACAACGTGGAAGAAAAATACGTCTGTATGTAAAAAATAAAGTCCTATGTCCTTTTGTATAAGAGGCATCAGCATCCATGGATTTTGGCATCTGTGGGGAGTCCTGGAACCAGTGCCCCATGCTTACCAAGGCATGACTGGAAGCCCAGGCTCCTTATCCCAGCCTGTCATGTCCCCACGTGGTGTGAATCCTGCCTGTCCCACACTCCCCTGGTCACTCTCCTCCAGCCCTGCCAGACTGCCCTCTTCTTCTGGAACAGGCCAAGCTGAATGCACGTCATGTCTGACCTCTAGGAATATCCGTTACTTTGTGAGCATGGCTCTGCTTCAGGAAGACGGGCTGCATTGTCACTAGAGAAGACGGGATGGAGGTTCCTTAAAAACCTACAAATGGACTTACCTGATGATCCAGCCTTCCCACGCCTGGGGATATGTCAAGAGAAAACTCTAACTCAAAAAGTCCCATGCACCTCAATGCTCACAGCAGCCCTATTTGTACTAGCCAGGACGTGGAACTAACCCCAACATCTAACGACTGGTGACTGGATAAAGAAGTAGTTGTCTTTTTATGCCGCGGAATACTACACAGCCGTGAAAAAGGATGGAACCATGCCATTTGCGGCAACATGGTTGGGCACAGAGATAGTCATTCTGAGTGAAGTAAGCCAGAAGAGAGAAAAATGCCGCATGACACAACTTCCATGTGAAATCTAAGGAAAAAAGACAGAAATGATCTTAACTGCAAAAGACAAATAGAGCCACAGACATAGAGAAACAAACTTATGGTTACCAGGGAGGGACGGCGGTGGGAAGGGGTAAATATGGGAATCGGAAAATTGCCCGTCTTGGGGAGTGGTGGACATGTTAGCTCTCTTGATTGTGGCGATGGCTTTCTGGGTGTAGACATGTATGAAAATTGATCAAATACTACACGTGAGATGTGTCTAATTGACGGAACAGAAATCGTAGCCCTGTAAAGGTGTTTTAAAACAAAGAGATGGGCTGCGTTGTGTCCTATGTTTCTATGTGTCTTCAGGGAGGTCTCAGGGGGGCGGTGCTGGCCTTCCTGCCAACACGATGACACGAAGCCCGAACAATCCCCCAATCGATGGGAAGAAGAGACGAGCCATGGTCACATCTGGACCCCAAGCTTACACGTGGTGCATGGGTGCCATTTATCGCCAATCCAGCGAGGTTCCGGCCAGAGCTAGAGGCCGGGGCAGCGAACCGGGAGCGGCACTAAGGAGCATCGTGGCGCAGAGGCTGGACTGGGGGCCCGCAGGCTCCTCCCAGGAGGAGCCTCAGGGTTTGGGAGGTGGCTAACGTGCCTGCTTCGTGTCACCAGCAAGTGATGCCACCCGTGGAACATCAGCTGGAATCCTGAGCCGGGTCAGCCGTGGGTGATGCGGTAAAGGCTGCTTGCTAGCAGAGGGGACGCCAGACGGACGGTGAAGCAAGCAACAGGCTGCTGAGCTTCCGGCCTGTGTTTACCGTGCTTTCCGTGTCTCCCTGCATCTCAGGGTCACCCGGAGGAATTCGTGTGGAGTTTAGAGGCCGACGGCCTCTCGGTTCCTCATCAGCCTGGCAAGCCCCCCAGCCCTCTGCGGCCAGACCTCTGCGAGCGTCTTCCCTTGTTCTAGCAAAACCCTCCCCACCCTCGCCTGCGGCGGGCTTTTGCTTTTTTTTTTAATTGATGGCAGTGAGGATACCTTACAGCCTCCTCCGGCCCTTCCTTAGGGCTTCTGCCCTTAGACCACGGCAAGGGGCGGCCCCCCAACCCCCACCCCCGACACCCCCCCGCGCTGTCCTGGGTCCTGAACTACAGAGGGTCCCTCTGGCCCTGACACTCCCTCTGGCCACGCCCTCTACGGGGTGGAGTCAGCAGGGCCAAGGGGACACGCCCATTGGCTCCACCCCGTGCTCTGGAATCCCAGGACCCCGAATGCCCTGCCCCAGCAGCCCCTGACCCACTTGTAGTTTCTGCACCGGCTCTCCCCGGAGTTCAGCATCCCAGGACTCACAGAGAGGCCAACGGGCAGCTGTTGGCATGGAGGTTACGGACAGAGCCCGGATGTGAGGTCTGAGTGTCCCCCTGTGCACATCCAAGGCCCCTTGGGGCATGGGATGGACCCAGCATTGGGAAGAAAAGGGTCAGGCTGGCGGTCAGAGACTGGGAATCGGCTCTCCCCGCACTGTCGCTTTCTTTGCAGGACTCCCCTGAGTCTGGGAATTCTAAAGTTGAGCCTGGACGTCTGTGGCACGTGACAGTGACTTTGCGTGTGTGTGCGCGCGCCTGAGGACGTGTGTGGTTGTGTGTATGTTGTGGGGGTGTGTGTGGTCCGTGACTCCGTGTGTGTGTGCGTGGGGATGTAGGCGGAGCAGAGTCAGTGTGTGTGCACGTGTGTTTGTGTGTACGTGCATGCATTAGTTTTAAGAATACTAGAAGCTGTCCTTCAGAAGTCTGCAGTAGTAAAAACTGTATGGTGTCCCTCACTGTATAATTCAAACTGAAAATAATCTTCAATCACCAGAAATGTAGTCCCCCCCAGATTCTGATTCCCCCCCCCTCCCATACCGATTATGCCCTCATTGTACTGATGAGGAAACTAGCTTAGAGATGTTAAGTGACTCAGCCAAGGGCATGGAGCTCGCGAGCCCAGGGCCAGGACGCAGTCCAAGCGGCGCGGCTCCAGAGGCCTGGAGCCCTGCTCACGACCGCGCGTGGCCTCTTGGCCGGGGGGTGGGGGGGGGGTGGGGGTGGGGTGGGGGTGGGGGGAAGAGATTCTGACGGGCCGGGGCCAGCGTGCAGGCTGCCCAAGCCGCGGACTCTGCAAGTCGGGTGGAGAGTACCTGACGGCAGACGAGGGTAAAGGGCTGCTCAGAAATCAGATAGGTTCCTAGATCTTCGATGAGTAAGGAGGCTCAGTGCTCATCCTCGATCCCTTTGCTGGTGGCTAAAAGGGAGCAAGGCCCACGAGCGCGCTTCTGGGAGCGGCCTGCCAAAACCTGGAGCAGGGCTGCTCAGGACTGGCTCTGCAGCAGGAGCAGAGGGGGGCAATGTCGCCACCTGGTGGACATCCTTGGTAGTGGCAGTAGGAGGCCTAGCAGCCTGGGTATGGAGGCGGCAGGACGAGGTCCTAGTGGATGATCGTTTTCACATGGCTTAAGAAGCATTGCTTCATAGATTTTATCCACATTGGGGTCTATCCTACGATGGTAAATACGGTCTCCGTTACTCCATCTTAGCTGCATTGATTAATTTTTTTGAGGTTAGTTTTCTCTTCAATGATTTGGAAGCTATATTGTCTTCCAATTAAAATTCCCTCTAAGTTTTAATAAGTCATCTCTAAGTTCATAACTTTATGTATAATTGGACCAGTATTGCTATAACAGTCTCAAAAACGGGATAATCTATTAGATCTTGTTTCTCAATCATGATACATTTAGCATATTTTACCTCTCTGCTGTTCCCCATTGTGTGCGTGTGTGCGCCTGCGCGGGCTACAGTGACTGCTTTTTAGACAGTTGCTTTCAGTCTGTTGCATTCGCAATGAAAATATAGGTATAAACATCTTGGATTTAATTGCTCGCTACCGCTATTTAATCCCATGTCTTTCCCATTTTTGAGTTATTTACTTCTTTCCCAATCAAATGGACTCATGATTGGCTAATTTTTTTCCAGCGGTAGACTTGGAACCCATACCAGTCTATACGCAGCTTTATGTTCTCCTCAGCAACACCTCTCAGCCTCAACACCCAACAACACTCTCCGTATCTAGGGCCCCAAGGCTCGTTTTAAAATGCGGCATTGTTTCTCGTGTCCCCCCGCCCCCCTCCCGCCCCAGAAAGGAAGCAGGGATCTTCCTTGATTTAACGTGCTGCCTTTTTAGGACTGGCTAGTCTTGTCTGGTGAATGGATATTAAGAGAGATTTCCTTAAACTTCCTCCTGCTTCGTGCCATACCTCGACTTCATTGAGAAGCATGTTTTTCCCGTCTCTAAGACGGGCTTCCGCTTTGAACTGCTAAACCATCACGGCACACTTTTTCTCCATACTTATTCCTGGAAAACTGAGCTCTCTGCCGGAGTAAAGACGGTTCCCGTCAGAGAAGTGTGGCTCCCTGTCCCAAGGTCAAAATGTAGAAGAAAGGGAAGATTCCTGTTTCCGAGGGTTCCATTTTGTCAGGTTAGAGATCTAGTCATCCGTGTGGCTGCGGTGGAATCTGCAGTATCTTGCCTCACAGTTTCCTTTTTCTGGCTTAGCAGGGGAGCCGCATTAGCTGAGGTCGCGGCGCTATGGCCCTTGTCAGGATCCCGGTGCTGAGGCAGCCCCTTCCCCCCACCCCCTCTCCTTGTCATTTTGATCGTGCAAACTGGGTGCCAGCTGTGTGAACCCTGCTCCTGGCCGCCAGGATTGCCCCCCCGCCTCCCCACGCGACGTGTCCCCAGTTCCTCGGCGTCCCTCACTGCAACCAGCTAGCTCCAGGAAGGGTGCGAGCTGGCTTCCGCTGTCGTCCTTCCTCCTTCCTGTCCAGGCGGGCCCTCCTTTTGCGCTAGTCGGCCCGAAACCTTCTCTCCCGCGCTGCATAGGCTGAAGGAATGCCTCAGCGTTTGCAGCCGCTAGAGGGCGCTCTTGTCCTCTCTTTGGGCCCCTTCAGCGCTTCCAGTGGAAATTTCCGAGGTGGGAAGGGCTTGGGGGTTCTCTGTATCTAGGGGCTCCCCCGATCCAGCCGATTCAACTAACTGTGGGTTGAAAATATTCGGGAAAAAACGGAAAGTTTCGAAAAGCGACAATTGAACTTGCCACACACCGGCAACCGCTTACATAGCATTCACGTTGCCTTGCATGCCGCGCGTCACCTAGAGATGATTTAAAGTACACAGGAGGACACAGCGAAAGAGAATGTGACAATGACTGTATGGGTATGTTTATGCATAAGTGGAAAATTGTGCTCTAGACTGGCATTCGACACAACATTGTAAAAACGACAACAACGTGGAAGAAAAATACGTCTGTATGTAAAAAATAAAGTCCTATGTCCTTTTGTATAAGAGGCATCAGCATCCATGGATTTTGGCATCTGTGGGGAGTCCTGGAACCAGTGCCCCATGCTTACCAAGGCATGACTGGAAGCCCAGGCTCCTTATCCCAGCCTGTCATGTCCCCACGTGGTGTGAATCCTGCCTGTCCCACACTCCCCTGGTCACTCTCCTCCAGCCCTGCCAGACTGCCCTCTTCTTCTGGAACAGGCCAAGCTGAATGCACGTCATGTCTGACCTCTAGGAATATCCGTTACTTTGTGAGCATGGCTCTGCTTCAGGAAGACGGGCTGCATTGTCACTAGAGAAGACGGGATGGAGGTTCCTTAAAAACCTACAAATGGACTTACCTGATGATCCAGCCTTCCCACGCCTGGGGATATGTCAAGAGAAAACTCTAACTCAAAAAGTCCCATGCACCTCAATGCTCACAGCAGCCCTATTTGTACTAGCCAGGACGTGGAACTAACCCCAACATCTAACGACTGGTGACTGGATAAAGAAGTAGTTGTCTTTTTATGCCGCGGAATACTACACAGCCGTGAAAAAGGATGGAACCATGCCATTTGCGGCAACATGGTTGGGCACAGAGATAGTCATTCTGAGTGAAGTAAGCCAGAAGAGAGAAAAATGCCGCATGACACAACTTCCATGTGAAATCTAAGGAAAAAAGACAGAAATGATCTTAACTGCAAAAGACAAATAGAGCCACAGACATAGAGAAACAAACTTATGGTTACCAGGGAGGGACGGCGGTGGGAAGGGGTAAATATGGGAATCGGAAAATTGCCCGTCTTGGGGAGTGGTGGACATGTTAGCTCTCTTGATTGTGGCGATGGCTTTCTGGGTGTAGACATGTATGAAAATTGATCAAATACTACACGTGAGATGTGTCTAATTGACGGAACAGAAATCGTAGCCCTGTAAAGGTGTTTTAAAACAAAGAGATGGGCTGCGTTGTGTCCTATGTTTCTATGTGTCTTCAGGGAGGTCTCAGGGGGGCGGTGCTGGCCTTCCTGCCAACACGATGACACGAAGCCCGAACAATCCCCCAATCGATGGGAAGAAGAGACGAGCCATGGTCACATCTGGACCCCAAGCTTACACGTGGTGCATGGGTGCCATTTATCGCCAATCCAGCGAGGTTCCGGCCAGAGCTAGAGGCCGGGGCAGCGAACCGGGAGCGGCACTAAGGAGCATCGTGGCGCAGAGGCTGGACTGGGGGCCCGCAGGCTCCTCCCAGGAGGAGCCTCAGGGTTTGGGAGGTGGCTAACGTGCCTGCTTCGTGTCACCAGCAAGTGATGCCACCCGTGGAACATCAGCTGGAATCCTGAGCCGGGTCAGCCGTGGGTGATGCGGTAAAGGCTGCTTGCTAGCAGAGGGGACGCCAGACGGACGGTGAAGCAAGCAACAGGCTGCTGAGCTTCCGGCCTGTGTTTACCGTGCTTTCCGTGTCTCCCTGCATCTCAGGGTCACCCGGAGGAATTCGTGTGGAGTTTAGAGGCCGACGGCCTCTCGGTTCCTCATCAGCCTGGCAAGCCCCCCAGCCCTCTGCGGCCAGACCTCTGCGAGCGTCTTCCCTTGTTCTAGCAAAACCCTCCCCACCCTCGCCTGCGGCGGGCTTTTGCTTTTTTTTTTAATTGATGGCAGTGAGGATACCTTACAGCCTCCTCCGGCCCTTCCTTAGGGCTTCTGCCCTTAGACCACGGCAAGGGGCGGCCCCCCAACCCCCACCCCCGACACCCCCCCGCGCTGTCCTGGGTCCTGAACTACAGAGGGTCCCTCTGGCCCTGACACTCCCTCTGGCCACGCCCTCTACGGGGTGGAGTCAGCAGGGCCAAGGGGACACGCCCATTGGCTCCACCCCGTGCTCTGGAATCCCAGGACCCCGAATGCCCTGCCCCAGCAGCCCCTGACCCACTTGTAGTTTCTGCACCGGCTCTCCCCGGAGTTCAGCATCCCAGGACTCACAGAGAGGCCAACGGGCAGCTGTTGGCATGGAGGTTACGGACAGAGCCCGGATGTGAGGTCTGAGTGTCCCCCTGTGCACATCCAAGGCCCCTTGGGGCATGGGATGGACCCAGCATTGGGAAGAAAAGGGTCAGGCTGGCGGTCAGAGACTGGGAATCGGCTCTCCCCGCACTGTCGCTTTCTTTGCAGGACTCCCCTGAGTCTGGGAATTCTAAAGTTGAGCCTGGACGTCTGTGGCACGTGACAGTGACTTTGCGTGTGTGTGCGCGCGCCTGAGGACGTGTGTGGTTGTGTGTATGTTGTGGGGGTGTGTGTGGTCCGTGACTCCGTGTGTGTGTGCGTGGGGATGTAGGCGGAGCAGAGTCAGTGTGTGTGCACGTGTGTTTGTGTGTACGTGCATGCATTAGTTTTAAGAATACTAGAAGCTGTCCTTCAGAAGTCTGCAGTAGTAAAAACTGTATGGTGTCCCTCACTGTATAATTCAAACTGAAAATAATCTTCAATCACCAGAAATGTAGTCCCCCCCAGATTCTGATTCCCCCCCCCTCCCATACCGATTATGCCCTCATTGTACTGATGAGGAAACTAGCTTAGAGATGTTAAGTGACTCAGCCAAGGGCATGGAGCTCGCGAGCCCAGGGCCAGGACGCAGTCCAAGCGGCGCGGCTCCAGAGGCCTGGAGCCCTGCTCACGACCGCGCGTGGCCTCTTGGCCGGGGGGTGGGGGGGGGTGGGGGTGGGGTGGGGGTGGGGGGAAGAGATTCTGACGGGCCGGGGCCAGCGTGCAGGCTGCCCAAGCCGCGGACTCTGCAAGTCGGGTGGAGAGTACCTGACGGCAGACGAGGGTAAAGGGCTGCTCAGAAATCAGATAGGTTCCTAGATCTTCGATGAGTAAGGAGGCTCAGTGCTCATCCTCGATCCCTTTGCTGGTGGCTAAAAGGGAGCAAGGCCCACGAGCGCGCTTCTGGGAGCGGCCTGCCAAAACCTGGAGCAGGGCTGCTCAGGACTGGCTCTGCAGCAGGAGCAGAGGGGGGCAATGTCGCCACCTGGTGGACATCCTTGGTAGTGGCAGTAGGAGGCCTAGCAGCCTGGGTATGGAGGCGGCAGGACGAGGTCCTAGTGGATGATCGTTTTCACATGGCTTAAGAAGCATTGCTTCATAGATTTTATCCACATTGGGGTCTATCCTACGATGGTAAATACGGTCTCCGTTACTCCATCTTAGCTGCATTGATTAATTTTTTTGAGGTTAGTTTTCTCTTCAATGATTTGGAAGCTATATTGTCTTCCAATTAAAATTCCCTCTAAGTTTTAATAAGTCATCTCTAAGTTCATAACTTTATGTATAATTGGACCAGTATTGCTATAACAGTCTCAAAAACGGGATAATCTATTAGATCTTGTTTCTCAATCATGATACATTTAGCATATTTTACCTCTCTGCTGTTCCCCATTGTGTGCGTGTGTGCGCCTGCGCGGGCTACAGTTACTGCTTTTTAGACAGTTGCTTTCAGTCTGTTGCATTCGCAATGAAAATATAGGTATAAACATCTTGGATTTAATTGCTCGCTACCGCTATTTAATCCCATGTCTTTCCCATTTTTGAGTTATTTACTTCTTTCCCAATCAAATGGACTCATGATTGGCTAATTTTTTTCCAGCGGTAGACTTGGAACCCATACCAGTCTATACGCAGCTTTATGTTCTCCTCAGCAACACCTCTCAGCCTCAACACCCAACAACACTCTCCGTATCTAGGGCCCCAAGGCTCGTTTTAAAATGCGGCATTGTTTCTCGTGTCCCCCCGCCCCCCTCCCGCCCCAGAAAGGAAGCAGGGATCTTCCTTGATTTAACGTGCTGCCTTTTTAGGACTGGCTAGTCTTGTCTGGTGAATGGATATTAAGAGAGATTTCCTTAAACTTCCTCCTGCTTCGTGCCATACCTCGACTTCATTGAGAAGCATGTTTTTCCCGTCTCTAAGACGGGCTTCCGCTTTGAACTGCTAAACCATCACGGCACACTTTTTCTCCATACTTATTCCTGGAAAACTGAGCTCTCTGCCGGAGTAAAGACGGTTCCCGTCAGAGAAGTGTGGCTCCCTGTCCCAAGGTCAAAATGTAGAAGAAAGGGAAGATTCCTGTTTCCGAGGGTTCCATTTTGTCAGGTTAGAGATCTAGTCATCCGTGTGGCTGCGGTGGAATCTGCAGTATCTTGCCTCACAGTTTCCTTTTTCTGGCTTAGCAGGGGAGCCGCATTAGCTGAGGTCGCGGCGCTATGGCCCTTGTCAGGATCCCGGTGCTGAGGCAGCCCCTTCCCCCCACCCCCTCTCCTTGTCATTTTGATCGTGCAAACTGGGTGCCAGCTGTGTGAACCCTGCTCCTGGCCGCCAGGATTGCCCCCCCGCCTCCCCACGCGACGTGTCCCCAGTTCCTCGGCGTCCCTCACTGCAACCAGCTAGCTCCAGGAAGGGTGCGAGCTGGCTTCCGCTGTCGTCCTTCCTCCTTCCTGTCCAGGCGGGCCCTCCTTTTGCGCTAGTCGGCCCGAAACCTTCTCTCCCGCGCTGCATAGGCTGAAGGAATGCCTCAGCGTTTGCAGCCGCTAGAGGGCGCTCTTGTCCTCTCTTTGGGCCCCTTCAGCGCTTCCAGTGGAAATTTCCGAGGTGGGAAGGGCTTGGGGGTTCTCTGTATCTAGGGGCTCCCCCGATCCAGCCGATTCAACTAACTGTGGGTTGAAAATATTCGGGAAAAAACGGAAAGTTTCGAAAAGCGACAATTGAACTTGCCACACACCGGCAACCGCTTACATAGCATTCACGTTGCCTTGCATGCCGCGCGTCACCTAGAGATGATTTAAAGTACACAGGAGGACACAGCGAAAGAGAATGTGACAATGACTGTATGGGTATGTTTATGCATAAGTGGAAAATTGTGCTCTAGACTGGCATTCGACACAACATTGTAAAAACGACAACAACGTGGAAGAAAAATACGTCTGTATGTAAAAAATAAAGTCCTATGTCCTTTTGTATAAGAGGCATCAGCATCCATGGATTTTGGCATCTGTGGGGAGTCCTGGAACCAGTGCCCCATGCTTACCAAGGCATGACTGGAAGCCCAGGCTCCTTATCCCAGCCTGTCATGTCCCCACGTGGTGTGAATCCTGCCTGTCCCACACTCCCCTGGTCACTCTCCTCCAGCCCTGCCAGACTGCCCTCTTCTTCTGGAACAGGCCAAGCTGAATGCACGTCATGTCTGACCTCTAGGAATATCCGTTACTTTGTGAGCATGGCTCTGCTTCAGGAAGACGGGCTGCATTGTCACTAGAGAAGACGGGATGGAGGTTCCTTAAAAACCTACAAATGGACTTACCTGATGATCCAGCCTTCCCACGCCTGGGGATATGTCAAGAGAAAACTCTAACTCAAAAAGTCCCATGCACCTCAATGCTCACAGCAGCCCTATTTGTACTAGCCAGGACGTGGAACTAACCCCAACATCTAACGACTGGTGACTGGATAAAGAAGTAGTTGTCTTTTTATGCCGCGGAATACTACACAGCCGTGAAAAAGGATGGAACCATGCCATTTGCGGCAACATGGTTGGGCACAGAGATAGTCATTCTGAGTGAAGTAAGCCAGAAGAGAGAAAAATGCCGCATGACACAACTTCCATGTGAAATCTAAGGAAAAAAGACAGAAATGATCTTAACTGCAAAAGACAAATAGAGCCACAGACATAGAGAAACAAACTTATGGTTACCAGGGAGGGACGGCGGTGGGAAGGGGTAAATATGGGAATCGGAAAATTGCCCGTCTTGGGGAGTGGTGGACATGTTAGCTCTCTTGATTGTGGCGATGGCTTTCTGGGTGTAGACATGTATGAAAATTGATCAAATACTACACGTGAGATGTGTCTAATTGACGGAACAGAAATCGTAGCCCTGTAAAGGTGTTTTAAAACAAAGAGATGGGCTGCGTTGTGTCCTATGTTTCTATGTGTCTTCAGGGAGGTCTCAGGGGGGCGGTGCTGGCCTTCCTGCCAACACGATGACACGAAGCCCGAACAATCCCCCAATCGATGGGAAGAAGAGACGAGCCATGGTCACATCTGGACCCCAAGCTTACACGTGGTGCATGGGTGCCATTTATCGCCAATCCAGCGAGGTTCCGGCCAGAGCTAGAGGCCGGGGCAGCGAACCGGGAGCGGCACTAAGGAGCATCGTGGCGCAGAGGCTGGACTGGGGGCCCGCAGGCTCCTCCCAGGAGGAGCCTCAGGGTTTGGGAGGTGGCTAACGTGCCTGCTTCGTGTCACCAGCAAGTGATGCCACCCGTGGAACATCAGCTGGAATCCTGAGCCGGGTCAGCCGTGGGTGATGCGGTAAAGGCTGCTTGCTAGCAGAGGGGACGCCAGACGGACGGTGAAGCAAGCAACAGGCTGCTGAGCTTCCGGCCTGTGTTTACCGTGCTTTCCGTGTCTCCCTGCATCTCAGGGTCACCCGGAGGAATTCGTGTGGAGTTTAGAGGCCGACGGCCTCTCGGTTCCTCATCAGCCTGGCAAGCCCCCCAGCCCTCTGCGGCCAGACCTCTGCGAGCGTCTTCCCTTGTTCTAGCAAAACCCTCCCCACCCTCGCCTGCGGCGGGCTTTTGCTTTTTTTTTTAATTGATGGCAGTGAGGATACCTTACAGCCTCCTCCGGCCCTTCCTTAGGGCTTCTGCCCTTAGACCACGGCAAGGGGCGGCCCCCCAACCCCCACCCCCGACACCCCCCCCGCGCTGTCCTGGGTCCTGAACTACAGAGGGTCCCTCTGGCCCTGACACTCCCTCTGGCCACGCCCTCTACGGGGTGGAGTCAGCAGGGCCAAGGGGACACGCCCATTGGCTCCACCCCGTGCTCTGGAATCCCAGGACCCCGAATGCCCTGCCCCAGCAGCCCCTGACCCACTTGTAGTTTCTGCACCGGCTCTCCCCGGAGTTCAGCATCCCAGGACTCACAGAGAGGCCAACGGGCAGCTGTTGGCATGGAGGTTACGGACAGAGCCCGGATGTGAGGTCTGAGTGTCCCCCTGTGCACATCCAAGGCCCCTTGGGGCATGGGATGGACCCAGCATTGGGAAGAAAAGGGTCAGGCTGGCGGTCAGAGACTGGGAATCGGCTCTCCCCGCACTGTCGCTTTCTTTGCAGGACTCCCCTGAGTCTGGGAATTCTAAAGTTGAGCCTGGACGTCTGTGGCACGTGACAGTGACTTTGCGTGTGTGTGCGCGCGCCTGAGGACGTGTGTGGTTGTGTGTATGTTGTGGGGGTGTGTGTGGTCCGTGACTCCGTGTGTGTGTGCGTGGGGATGTAGGCGGAGCAGAGTCAGTGTGTGTGCACGTGTGTTTGTGTGTACGTGCATGCATTAGTTTTAAGAATACTAGAAGCTGTCCTTCAGAAGTCTGCAGTAGTAAAAACTGTATGGTGTCCCTCACTGTATAATTCAAACTGAAAATAATCTTCAATCACCAGAAATGTAGTCCCCCCCAGATTCTGATTCCCCCCCCTCCCATACCGATTATGCCCTCATTGTACTGATGAGGAAACTAGCTTAGAGATGTTAAGTGACTCAGCCAAGGGCATGGAGCTCGCGAGCCCAGGGCCAGGACGCAGTCCAAGCGGCGCGGCTCCAGAGGCCTGGAGCCCTGCTCACGACCGCGCGTGGCCTCTTGGCCGGGGGGTGGGGGGGGGTGGGGGTGGGGTGGGGGTGGGGGGAAGAGATTCTGACGGGCCGGGGCCAGCGTGCAGGCTGCCCAAGCCGCGGACTCTGCAAGTCGGGTGGAGAGTACCTGACGGCAGACGAGGGTAAAGGGCTGCTCAGAAATCAGATAGGTTCCTAGATCTTCGATGAGTAAGGAGGCTCAGTGCTCATCCTCGATCCCTTTGCTGGTGGCTAAAAGGGAGCAAGGCCCACGAGCGCGCTTCTGGGAGCGGCCTGCCAAAACCTGGAGCAGGGCTGCTCAGGACTGGCTCTGCAGCAGGAGCAGAGGGGGGCAATGTTGCCACCTGGTGGACATCCTTGGTAGTGGCAGTAGGAGGCCTAGCAGCCTGGGTATGGAGGCGGCAGGACGAGGTCCTAGTGGATGATCGTTTTCACATGGCTTAAGAAGCATTGCTTCATAGATTTTATCCACATTGGGGTCTATCCTACGATGGTAAATACGGTCTCCGTTACTCCATCTTAGCTGCATTGATTAATTTTTTTGAGGTTAGTTTTCTCTTCAATGATTTGGAAGCTATATTGTCTTCCAATTAAAATTCCCTCTAAGTTTTAATAAGTCATCTCTAAGTTCATAACTTTATGTATAATTGGACCAGTATTGCTATAACAGTCTCAAAAACGGGATAATCTATTAGATCTTGTTTCTCAATCATGATACATTTAGCATATTTTACCTCTCTGCTGTTCCCCATTGTGTGCGTGTGTGCGCCTGCGCGGGCTACAGTGACTGCTTTTTAGACAGTTGCTTTCAGTCTGTTGCATTCGCAATGAAAATATAGGTATAAACATCTTGGATTTAATTGCTCGCTACCGCTATTTAATCCCATGTCTTTCCCATTTTTGAGTTATTTACTTCTTTCCCAATCAAATGGACTCATGATTGGCTAATTTTTTTCCAGCGGTAGACTTGGAACCCATACCAGTCTATACGCAGCTTTATGTTCTCCTCAGCAACACCTCTCAGCCTCAACACCCAACAACACTCTCCGTATCTAGGGCCCCAAGGCTCGTTTTAAAATGCGGCATTGTTTCTCGTGTCCCCCCGCCCCCCTCCCGCCCCAGAAAGGAAGCAGGGATCTTCCTTGATTTAACGTGCTGCCTTTTTAGGACTGGCTAGTCTTGTCTGGTGAATGGATATTAAGAGAGATTTCCTTAAACTTCCTCCTGCTTCGTGCCATACCTCGACTTCATTGAGAAGCATGTTTTTCCCGTCTCTAAGACGGGCTTCCGCTTTGAACTGCTAAACCATCACGGCACACTTTTTCTCCATACTTATTCCTGGAAAACTGAGCTCTCTGCCAGAGTAAAGACGGTTCCCGTCAGAGAAGTGTGGCTCCCTGTCCCAAGGTCAAAATGTAGAAGAAAGGGAAGATTCCTGTTTCCGAGGGTTCCATTTTGTCAGGTTAGAGATCTAGTCATCCGTGTGGCTGCGGTGGAATCTGCAGTATCTTGCCTCACAGTTTCCTTTTTCTGGCTTAGCAGGGGAGCCGCATTAGCTGAGGTCGCGGCGCTATGGCCCTTGTCAGGATCCCGGTGCTGAGGCAGCCCCTTCCCCCCACCCCCTCTCCTTGTCATTTTGATCGTGCAAACTGGGTGCCAGCTGTGTGAACCCTGCTCCTGGCCGCCAGGATTGCCCCCCCGCCTCCCCACGCGACGTGTCCCCAGTTCCTCGGCGTCCCTCACTGCAACCAGCTAGCTCCAGGAAGGGTGCGAGCTGGCTTCCGCTGTCGTCCTTCCTCCTTCCTGTCCAGGCGGGCCCTCCTTTTGCGCTAGTCGGCCCGAAACCTTCTCTCCCGCGCTGCATAGGCTGAAGGAATGCCTCAGCGTTTGCAGCCGCTAGAGGGCGCTCTTGTCCTCTCTTTGGGCCCCTTCAGCGCTTCCAGTGGAAATTTCCGAGGTGGGAAGGGCTTGGGGGTTCTCTGTATCTAGGGGCTCCCCCGATCCAGCCGATTCAACTAACTGTGGGTTGAAAATATTCGGGAAAAAACGGAAAGTTTCGAAAAGCGACAATTGAACTTGCCACACACCGGCAACCGCTTACATAGCATTCACGTTGCCTTGCATGCCGCGCGTCACCTAGAGATGATTTAAAGTACACAGGAGGACACAGCGAAAGAGAATGTGACAATGACTGTATGGGTATGTTTATGCATAAGTGGAAAATTGTGCTCTAGACTGGCATTCGACACAACATTGTAAAAACGACAACAACGTGGAAGAAAAATACGTCTGTATGTAAAAAATAAAGTCCTATGTCCTTTTGTATAAGAGGCATCAGCATCCATGGATTTTGGCATCTGTGGGGAGTCCTGGAACCAGTGCCCCATGCTTACCAAGGCATGACTGGAAGCCCAGGCTCCTTATCCCAGCCTGTCATGTCCCCACGTGGTGTGAATCCTGCCTGTCCCACACTCCCCTGGTCACTCTCCTCCAGCCCTGCCAGACTGCCCTCTTCTTCTGGAACAGGCCAAGCTGAATGCACGTCATGTCTGACCTCTAGGAATATCCGTTACTTTGTGAGCATGGCTCTGCTTCAGGAAGACGGGCTGCATTGTCACTAGAGAAGACGGGATGGAGGTTCCTTAAAAACCTACAAATGGACTTACCTGATGATCCAGCCTTCCCACGCCTGGGGATATGTCAAGAGAAAACTCTAACTCAAAAAGTCCCATGCACCTCAATGCTCACAGCAGCCCTATTTGTACTAGCCAGGACGTGGAACTAACCCCAACATCTAACGACTGGTGACTGGATAAAGAAGTAGTTGTCTTTTTATGCCGCGGAATACTACACAGCCGTGAAAAAGGATGGAACCATGCCATTTGCGGCAACATGGTTGGGCACAGAGATAGTCATTCTGAGTGCAGTAAGCCAGAAGAGAGAAAAATGCCGCATGACACAACTTCCATGTGAAATCTAAGGAAAAAAGACAGAAATGATCTTAACTGCAAAAGACAAATAGAGCCACAGACATAGAGAAACAAACTTATGGTTACCAGGGAGGGACGGCGGTGGGAAGGGGTAAATATGGGAATCGGAAAATTGCCCGTCTTGGGGAGTGGTGGACATGTTAGCTCTCTTGATTGTGGCGATGGCTTTCTGGGTGTAGACATGTATGAAAATTGATCAAATACTACACGTGAGATGTGTCTAATTGACGGAACAGAAATCGTAGCCCTGTAAAGGTGTTTTAAAACAAAGAGATGGGCTGCGTTGTGTCCTATGTTTCTATGTGTCTTCAGGGAGGTCTCAGGGGGGCGGTGCTGGCCTTCCTGCCAACACGATGACACGAAGCCCGAACAATCCCCCAATCGATGGGAAGAAGAGACGAGCCATGGTCACATCTGGACCCCAAGCTTACACGTGGTGCATGGGTGCCATTTATCGCCAATCCAGCGAGGTTCCGGCCAGAGCTAGAGGCCGGGGCAGCGAACCGGGAGCGGCACTAAGGAGCATCGTGGCGCAGAGGCTGGACTGGGGGCCCGCAGGCTCCTCCCAGGAGGAGCCTCAGGGTTTGGGAGGTGGCTAACGTGCCTGCTTCGTGTCACCAGCAAGTGATGCCACCCGTGGAACATCAGCTGGAATCCTGAGCCGGGTCAGCCGTGGGTGATGCGGTAAAGGCTGCTTGCTAGCAGAGGGGACGCCAGACGGACGGTGAAGCAAGCAACAGGCTGCTGAGCTTCCGGCCTGTGTTTACCGTGCTTTCCGTGTCTCCCTGCATCTCAGGGTCACCCGGAGGAATTCGTGTGGAGTTTAGAGGCCGACGGCCTCTCGGTTCCTCATCAGCCTGGCAAGCCCCCCAGCCCTCTGCGGCCAGACCTCTGCGAGCGTCTTCCCTTGTTCTAGCAAAACCCTCCCCACCCTCGCCTGCGGCGGGCTTTTGCTTTTTTTTTTTAATTGATGGCAGTGAGGATACCTTACAGCCTCCTCCGGCCCTTCCTTAGGGCTTCTGCCCTTAGACCACGGCAAGGGGCGGCCCCCCAACCCCCACCCCCGACACCCCCCCCGCGCTGTCCTGGGTCCTGAACTACAGAGGGTCCCTCTGGCCCTGACACTCCCTCTGGCCACGCCCTCTACGGGGTGGAGTCAGCAGGGCCAAGGGGACACGCCCATTGGCTCCACCCCGTGCTCTGGAATCCCAGGACCCCGAATGCCCTGCCCCAGCAGCCCCTGACCCACTTGTAGTTTCTGCACCGGCTCTCCCCGGAGTTCAGCATCCCAGGACTCACAGAGAGGCCAACGGGCAGCTGTTGGCATGGAGGTTACGGACAGAGCCCGGATGTGAGGTCTGAGTGTCCCCCTGTGCACACCCAAGGCCCCTTGGGGCATGGGATGGACCCAGCATTGGGAAGAAAAGGGTCAGGCTGGCGGTCAGAGACTGGGAATCGGCTCTCCCCGCACTGTCGCTTTCTTTGCAGGACTCCCCTGAGTCTGGGAATTCTAAAGTTGAGCCTGGACGTGTGTGGCACGTGACAGTGACTTTGCGTGTGTGTGCGCGCGCCTGAGGACGTGTGTGGTTGTGTGTATGTTGTGGGGGTGTGTGTGGTCCGTGACTCCGTGTGTGTGTGCGTGGGGATGTAGGCGGAGCAGAGTCAGTGTGTGTGCACGTGTGTTTGTGTGTACGTGCATGCATTAGTTTTAAGAATACTAGAAGCTGTCCTTCAGAAGTCTGCAGTAGTAAAAACTGTATGGTGTCCCTCACTGTATAATTCAAACTGAAAATAATCTTCAATCACCAGAAATGTAGTCCCCCCCAGATTCTGATTCCCCCCCCCTCCCATACCGATTATGCCCTCATTGTACTGATGAGGAAACTAGCTTAGAGATGTTAAGTGACTCAGCCAAGGGCATGGAGCTCGCGAGCCCAGGGCCAGGACGCAGTCCAAGCGGCGCGGCTCCAGAGGCCTGGAGCCCTGCTCACGACCGCGCGTGGCCTCTTGGCCGGGGGGTGGGGGGGGGGTGGGGGTGGGGTGGGGGTGGGGGGAAGAGATTCTGACGGGCCGGGGCCAGCGTGCAGGCTGCCCAAGCCGCGGACTCTGCAAGTCGGGTGGAGAGTACCTGACGGCAGACGAGGGTAAAGGGCTGCTCAGAAATCAGATAGGTTCCTAGATCTTCGATGAGTAAGGAGGCTCAGTGCTCATCCTCGATCCCTTTGCTGGTGGCTAAAAGGGAGCAAGGCCCACGAGCGCGCTTCTGGGAGCGGCCTGCCAAAACCTGGAGCAGGGCTGCTCAGGACTGGCTCTGCAGCAGGAGCAGAGGGGGGCAATGTCGCCACCTGGTGGACATCCTTGGTAGTGGCAGTAGGAGGCCTAGCAGCCTGGGTATGGAGGCGGCAGGACGAGGTCCTAGTGGATGATCGTTTTCACATGGCTTAAGAAGCATTGCTTCATAGATTTTATCCACATTGGGGTCTATCCTACGATGGTAAATACGGTCTCCGTTACTCCATCTTAGCTGCATTGATTAATTTTTTTGAGGTTAGTTTTCTCTTCAATGATTTGGAAGCTATATTGTCTTCCAATTAAAATTCCCTCTAAGTTTTAATAAGTCATCTCTAAGTTCATAACTTTATGTATAATTGGACCAGTATTGCTATAACAGTCTCAAAAACGGGATAATCTATTAGATCTTGTTTCTCAATCATGATACATTTAGCATATTTTACCTCTCTGCTGTTCCCCATTGTGTGCGTGTGTGCGCCTGCGCGGGCTACAGTGACTGCTTTTTAGACAGTTGCTTTCAGTCTGTTGCATTCGCAATGAAAATATAGGTATAAACATCTTGGATTTAATTGCTCGCTACCGCTATTTAATCCCATGTCTTTCCCATTTTTGAGTTATTTACTTCTTTCCCAATCAAATGGACTCATGATTGGCTAATTTTTTTCCAGCGGTAGACTTGGAACCCATACCAGTCTATACGCAGCTTTATGTTCTCCTCAGCAACACCTCTCAGCCTCAACACCCAACAACACTCTCCGTATCTAGGGCCCCAAGGCTCGTTTTAAAATGCGGCATTGTTTCTCGTGTCCCCCCCGCCCCCCTCCCGCCCCAGAAAGGAAGCAGGAATCTTCCTTGATTTAACGTGCTGCCTTTTTAGGACTGGCTAGTCTTGTCTGGTGAATGGATATTAAGAGAGATTTCCTTAAACTTCCTCCTGCTTCGTGCCATACCTCGACTTCATTGAGAAGCATGTTTTTCCCGTCTCTAAGACGGGCTTCCGCTTTGAACTGCTAAACCATCACGGCACACTTTTTCTCCATACTTATTCCTGGAAAACTGAGCTCTCTGCCGGAGTAAAGACGGTTCCCGTCAGAGAAGTGTGGCTCCCTGTCCCAAGGTCAAAATGTAGAAGAAAGGGAAGATTCCTGTTTCCGAGGGTTCCATTTTGTCAGGTTAGAGATCTAGTCATCCGTGTGGCTGCGGTGGAATCTGCAGTATCTTGCCTCACAGTTTCCTTTTTCTGGCTTAGCAGGGGAGCCGCATTAGCTGAGGTCGCGGCGCTATGGCCCTTGTCAGGATCCCGGTGCTGAGGCAGCCCCTTCCCCCCACCCCCTCTCCTTGTCATTTTGATCGTGCAAACTGGGTGCCAGCTGTGTGAACCCTGCTCCTGGCCGCCAGGATTGCCCCCCCGCCTCCCCACGCGACGTGTCCCCAGTTCCTCGGCGTCCCTCACTGCAACCAGCTAGCTCCAGGAAGGGTGCGAGCTGGCTTCCGCTGTCGTCCTTCCTCCTTCCTGTCCAGGCGGGCCCTCCTTTTGCGCTAGTCGGCCCGAAACCTTCTCTCCCGCGCTGCATAGGCTGAAGGAATGCCTCAGCGTTTGCAGCCGCTAGAGGGCGCTCTTGTCCTCTCTTTGGGCCCCTTCAGCGCTTCCAGTGGAAATTTCCGAGGTGGGAAGGGCTTGGGGGTTCTCTGTATCTAGGGGCTCCCCCGATCCAGCCGATTCAACTAACTGTGGGTTGAAAATATTCGGGAAAAAACGGAAAGTTTCGAAAAGCGACAATTGAACTTGCCACACACCGGCAACCGCTTACATAGCATTCACGTTGCCTTGCATGCCGCGCGTCACCTAGAGATGATTTAAAGTACACAGGAGGACACAGCGAAAGAGAATGTGACAATGACTGTATGGGTATGTTTATGCATAAGTGGAAAATTGTGCTCTAGACTGGCATTCGACACAACATTGTAAAAACGACAACAACGTGGAAGAAAAATACGTCTGTATGTAAAAAATAAAGTCCTATGTCCTTTTGTATAAGAGGCATCAGCATCCATGGATTTTGGCATCTGTGGGGAGTCCTGGAACCAGTGCCCCATGCTTACCAAGGCATGACTGGAAGCCCAGGCTCCTTATCCCAGCCTGTCATGTCCCCACGTGGTGTGAATCCTGCCTGTCCCACACTCCCCTGGTCACTCTCCTCCAGCCCTGCCAGACTGCCCTCTTCTTCTGGAACAGGCCAAGCTGAATGCACGTCATGTCTGACCTCTAGGAATATCCGTTACTTTGTGAGCATGGCTCTGCTTCAGGAAGACGGGCTGCATTGTCACTAGAGAAGACGGGATGGAGGTTCCTTAAAAACCTACAAATGGACTTACCTGATGATCCAGCCTTCCCACGCCTGGGGATATGTCAAGAGAAAACTCTAACTCAAAAAGTCCCATGCACCTCAATGCTCACAGCAGCCCTATTTGTACTAGCCAGGACGTGGAACTAACCCCAACATCTAACGACTGGTGACTGGATAAAGAAGTAGTTGTCTTTTTATGCCGCGGAATACTACACAGCCGTGAAAAAGGATGGAACCATGCCATTTGCGGCAACATGGTTGGGCACAGAGATAGTCATTCTGAGTGAAGTAAGCCAGAAGAGAGAAAAATGCCGCGTGACACAACTTCCATGTGAAATCTAAGGAAAAAAGACAGAAATGATCTTAACTGCAAAAGACAAATAGAGCCACAGACATAGAGAAACAAACTTATGGTTACCAGGGAGGGACGGCGGTGGGAAGGGGTAAATATGGGAATCGGAAAATTGCCCGTCTTGGGGAGTGGTGGACATGTTAGCTCTCTTGATTGTGGCGATGGCTTTCTGGGTGTAGACATGTATGAAAATTGATCAAATACTACACGTGAGATGTGTCTAATTGACGGAACAGAAATCGTAGCCCTGTAAAGGTGTTTTAAAACAAAGAGATGGGCTGCGTTGTGTCCTATGTTTCTATGTGTCTTCAGGGAGGTCTCAGGGGGGCGGTGCTGGCCTTCCTGCCAACACGATGACACGAAGCCCGAACAATCCCCCAATCGATGGGAAGAAGAGACGAGCCATGGTCACATCTGGACCCCAAGCTTACACGTGGTGCATGGGTGCCATTTATCGCCAATCCAGCGAGGTTCCGGCCAGAGCTAGAGGCCGGGGCAGCGAACCGGGAGCGGCACTAAGGAGCATCGTGGCGCAGAGGCTGGACTGGGGGCCCGCAGGCTCCTCCCAGGAGGAGCCTCAGGGTTTGGGAGGTGGCTAACGTGCCTGCTTCGTGTCACCAGCAAGTGATGCCACCCGTGGAACATCAGCTGGAATCCTGAGCCGGGTCAGCCGTGGGTGATGCGGTAAAGGCTGCTTGCTAGCAGAGGGGACGCCAGACGGACGGTGAAGCAAGCAACAGGCTGCTGAGCTTCCGGCCTGTGTTTACCGTGCTTTCCGTGTCTCCCTGCATCTCAGGGTCACCCGGAGGAATTCGTGTGGAGTTTAGAGGCCGACGGCCTCTCGGTTCCTCATCAGCCTGGCAAGCCCCCCAGCCCTCTGCGGCCAGACCTCTGCGAGCGTCTTCCCTTGTTCTAGCAAAACCCTCCCCACCCTCGCCTGCGGCGGGCTTTTGCTTTTTTTTTTTAATTGATGGCAGTGAGGATACCTTACAGCCTCCTCCGGCCCTTCCTTAGGGCTTCTGCCCTTAGACCACGGCAAGGGGCGGCCCCCCAACCCCCACCCCCGACACCCCCCCCGCGCTGTCCTGGGTCCTGAACTACAGAGGGTCCCTCTGGCCCTGACACTCCCTCTGGCCACGCCCTCTACGGGGTGGAGTCAGCAGGGCCAAGGGGACACGCCCATTGGCTCCACCCCGTGCTCTGGAATCCCAGGACCCCGAATGCCCTGCCCCAGCAGCCCCTGACCCACTTGTAGTTTCTGCACCGGCTCTCCCCGGAGTTCAGCATCCCAGGACTCACAGAGAGGCCAACGGGCAGCTGTTGGCATGGAGGTTACGGACAGAGCCCGGATGTGAGGTCTGAGTGTCCCCCTGTGCACACCCAAGGCCCCTTGGGGCATGGGATGGACCCAGCATTGGGAAGAAAAGGGTCAGGCTGGCGGTCAGAGACTGGGAATCGGCTCTCCCCGCACTGTCGCTTTCTTTGCAGGACTCCCCTGAGTCTGGGAATTCTAAAGTTGAGCCTGGACGTGTGTGGCACGTGACAGTGACTTTGCGTGTGTGTGCGCGCGCCTGAGGACGTGTGTGGTTGTGTGTATGTTGTGGGGGTGTGTGTGGTCCGTGACTCCGTGTGTGTGTGCGTGGGGATGTAGGCGGAGCAGAGTCAGTGTGTGTGCACGTGTGTTTGTGTGTACGTGCATGCATTAGTTTTAAGAATACTAGAAGCTGTCCTTCAGAAGTCTGCAGTAGTAAAAACTGTATGGTGTCCCTCACTGTATAATTCAAACTGAAAATAATCTTCAATCACCAGAAATGTAGTCCCCCCCAGATTCTGATTCCCCCCCCCTCCCATACCGATTATGCCCTCATTGTACTGATGAGGAAACTAGCTTAGAGATGTTAAGTGACTCAGCCAAGGGCATGGAGCTCGCGAGCCCAGGGCCAGGACGCAGTCCAAGCGGCGCGGCTCCAGAGGCCTGGAGCCCTGCTCACGACCGCGCGTGGCCTCTTGGCCGGGGGGTGGGGGGGGGGTGGGGGGGGGGTGGGGGTGGGGGGAAGAGATTCTGACGGGCCGGGGCCAGCGTGCAGGCTGCCCAAGCCGCGGACTCTGCAAGTCGGGTGGAGAGTACCTGACGGCAGACGAGGGTAAAGGGCTGCTCAGAAATCAGATAGGTTCCTAGATCTTCGATGAGTAAGGAGGCTCAGTGCTCATCCTCGATCCCTTTGCTGGTGGCTAAAAGGGAGCAAGGCCCACGAGCGCGCTTCTGGGAGCGGCCTGCCAAAACCTGGAGCAGGGCTGCTCAGGACTGGCTCTGCAGCAGGAGCAGAGGGGGGCAATGTCGCCACCTGGTGGACATCCTTGGTAGTGGCAGTAGGAGGCCTAGCAGCCTGGGTATGGAGGCGGCAGGACGAGGTCCTAGTGGATGATCGTTTTCACATGGCTTAAGAAGCATTGCTTCATAGATTTTATCCACATTGGGGTCTATCCTACGATGGTAAATACGGTCTCCGTTACTCCATCTTAGCTGCATTGATTAATTTTTTTGAGGTTAGTTTTCTCTTCAATGATTTGGAAGCTATATTGTCTTCCAATTAAAATTCCCTCTAAGTTTTAATAAGTCATCTCTAAGTTCATAACTTTATGTATAATTGGACCAGTATTGCTATAACAGTCTCAAAAACGGGATAATCTATTAGATCTTGTTTCTCAATCATGATACATTTAGCATATTTTACCTCTCTGCTGTTCCCCATTGTGTGCGTGTGTGCGCCTGCGCGGGCTACAGTGACTGCTTTTTAGACAGTTGCTTTCAGTCTGTTGCATTCGCAATGAAAATATAGGTATAAACATCTTGGATTTAATTGCTCGCTACCGCTATTTAATCCCATGTCTTTCCCATTTTTGAGTTATTTACTTCTTTCCCAATCAAATGGACTCATGATTGGCTAATTTTTTTCCAGCGGTAGACTTGGAACCCATACCAGTCTATACGCAGCTTTATGTTCTCCTCAGCAACACCTCTCAGCCTCAACACCCAACAACACTCTCCGTATCTAGGGCCCCAAGGCTCGTTTTAAAATGCGGCATTGTTTCTCGTGTCCCCCCCGCCCCCCTCCCGCCCCAGAAAGGAAGCAGGAATCTTCCTTGATTTAACGTGCTGCCTTTTTAGGACTGGCTAGTCTTGTCTGGTGAATGGATATTAAGAGAGATTTCCTTAAACTTCCTCCTGCTTCGTGCCATACCTCGACTTCATTGAGAAGCATGTTTTTCCCGTCTCTAAGACGGGCTTCCGCTTTGAACTGCTAAACCATCACGGCACACTTTTTCTCCATACTTATTCCTGGAAAACTGAGCTCTCTGCCGGAGTAAAGACGGTTCCCGTCAGAGAAGTGTGGCTCCCTGTCCCAAGGTCAAAATGTAGAAGAAAGGGAAGATTCCTGTTTCCGAGGGTTCCATTTTGTCAGGTTAGAGATCTAGTCATCCGTGTGGCTGCGGTGGAATCTGCAGTATCTTGCCTCACAGTTTCCTTTTTCTGGCTTAGCAGGGGAGCCGCATTAGCTGAGGTCGCGGCGCTATGGCCCTTGTCAGGATCCCGGTGCTGAGGCAGCCCCTTCCCCCCACCCCCTCTCCTTGTCATTTTGATCGTGCAAACTGGGTGCCAGCTGTGTGAACCCTGCTCCTGGCCGCCAGGATTGCCCCCCCGCCTCCCCACGCGACGTGTCCCCAGTTCCTCGGCGTCCCTCACTGCAACCAGCTAGCTCCAGGAAGGGTGCGAGCTGGCTTCCGCTGTCGTCCTTCCTCCTTCCTGTCCAGGCGGGCCCTCCTTTTGCGCTAGTCGGCCCGAAACCTTCTCTCCCGCGCTGCATAGGCTGAAGGAATGCCTCAGCGTTTGCAGCCGCTAGAGGGCGCTCTTGTCCTCTCTTTGGGCCCCTTCAGCGCTTCCAGTGGAAATTTCCGAGGTGGGAAGGGCTTGGGGGTTCTCTGTATCTAGGGGCTCCCCCGATCCAGCCGATTCAACTAACTGTGGGTTGAAAATATTCGGGAAAAAACGGAAAGTTTCGAAAAGCGACAATTGAACTTGCCACACACCGGCAACCGCTTACATAGCATTCACGTTGCCTTGCATGCCGCGCGTCACCTAGAGATGATTTAAAGTACACAGGAGGACACAGCGAAAGAGAATGTGACAATGACTGTATGGGTATGTTTATGCATAAGTGGAAAATTGTGCTCTAGACTGGCATTCGACACAACATTGTAAAAACGACAACAACGTGGAAGAAAAATACGTCTGTATGTAAAAAATAAAGTCCTATGTCCTTTTGTATAAGAGGCATCAGCATCCATGGATTTTGGCATCTGTGGGGAGTCCTGGAACCAGTGCCCCATGCTTACCAAGGCATGACTGGAAGCCCAGGCTCCTTATCCCAGCCTGTCATGTCCCCACGTGGTGTGAATCCTGCCTGTCCCACACTCCCCTGGTCACTCTCCTCCAGCCCTGCCAGACTGCCCTCTTCTTCTGGAACAGGCCAAGCTGAATGCACGTCATGTCTGACCTCTAGGAATATCCGTTACTTTGTGAGCATGGCTCTGCTTCAGGAAGACGGGCTGCATTGTCACTAGAGAAGACGGGATGGAGGTTCCTTAAAAACCTACAAATGGACTTACCTGATGATCCAGCCTTCCCACGCCTGGGGATATGTCAAGAGAAAACTCTAACTCAAAAAGTCCCATGCACCTCAATGCTCACAGCAGCCCTATTTGTATTAGCCAGGACGTGGAACTAACCCCAACATCTAACGACTGGTGACTGGATAAAGAAGTAGTTGTCTTTTTATGCCGCGGAATACTACACAGCCGTGAAAAAGGATGGAACCATGCCATTTGCGGCAACATGGTTGGGCACAGAGATAGTCATTCTGAGTGAAGTAAGCCAGAAGAGAGAAAAATGCCGCGTGACACAACTTCCATGTGAAATCTAAGGAAAAAAGACAGAAATGATCTTAACTGCAAAAGACAAATAGAGCCACAGACATAGAGAAACAAACTTATGGTTACCAGGGAGGGACGGCGGTGGGAAGGGGTAAATATGGGAATCGGAAAATTGCCCGTCTTGGGGAGTGGTGGACATGTTAGCTCTCTTGATTGTGGCGATGGCTTTCTGGGTGTAGACATGTATGAAAATTGATCAAATACTACACGTGAGATGTGTCTAATTGACGGAACAGAAATCGTAGCCCTGTAAAGGTGTTTTAAAACAAAGAGATGGGCTGCGTTGTGTCCTATGTTTCTATGTGTCTTCAGGGAGGTCTCAGGGGGGCGGTGCTGGCCTTCCTGCCAACACGATGACACGAAGCCCGAACAATCCCCCAATCGATGGGAAGAAGAGACGAGCCATGGTCACATCTGGACCCCAAGCTTACACGTGGTGCATGGGTGCCATTTATCGCCAATCCAGCGAGGTTCCGGCCAGAGCTAGAGGCCGGGGCAGCGAACCGGGAGCGGCACTAAGGAGCATCGTGGCGCAGAGGCTGGACTGGGGGCCCGCAGGCTCCTCCCAGGAGGAGCCTCAGGGTTTGGGAGGTGGCTAACGTGCCTGCTTCGTGTCACCAGCAAGTGATGCCACCCGTGGAACATCAGCTGGAATCCTGAGCCGGGTCAGCCGTGGGTGATGCGGTAAAGGCTGCTTGCTAGCAGAGGGGACGCCAGACGGACGGTGAAGCAAGCAACAGGCTGCTGAGCTTCCGGCCTGTGTTTACCGTGCTTTCCGTGTCTCCCTGCATCTCAGGGTCACCCGGAGGAATTCGTGTGGAGTTTAGAGGCCGACGGCCTCTCGGTTCCTCATCAGCCTGGCAAGCCCCCCAGCCCTCTGCGGCCAGACCTCTGCGAGCGTCTTCCCTTGTTCTAGCAAAACCCTCCCCACCCTCGCCTGCGGCGGGCTTTTGCTTTTTTTTTTAATTGATGGCAGTGAGGATACCTTACAGCCTCCTCCGGCCCTTCCTTAGGGCTTCTGCCCTTAGACCACGGCAAGGGGCGGCCCCCCAACCCCCACCCCCGACACCCCCCCGCGCTGTCCTGGGTCCTGAACTACAGAGGGTCCCTCTGGCCCTGACACTCCCTCTGGCCACGCCCTCTACGGGGTGGAGTCAGCAGGGCCAAGGGGACACGCCCATTGGCTCCACCCCGTGCTCTGGAATCCCAGGACCCCGAATGCCCTGCCCCAGCAGCCCCTGACCCACTTGTAGTTTCTGCACCGGCTCTCCCCGGAGTTCAGCATCCCAGGACTCACAGAGAGGCCAACGGGCAGCTGTTGGCATGGAGGTTACGGACAGAGCCCGGATGTGAGGTCTGAGTGTCCCCCTGTGCACATCCAAGGCCCCTTGGGGCATGGGATGGACCCAGCATTGGGAAGAAAAGGGTCAGGCTGGCGGTCAGAGACTGGGAATCGGCTCTCCCCGCACTGTCGCTTTCTTTGCAGGACTCCCCTGAGTCTGGGAATTCTAAAGTTGAGCCTGGACGTGTGTGGCACGTGACAGTGACTTTGCGTGTGTGTGCGCGCGCCTGAGGACGTGTGTGGTTGTGTGTATGTTGTGGGGGTGTGTGTGGTCCGTGACTCCGTGTGTGTGTGCGTGGGGATGTAGGCGGAGCAGAGTCAGTGTGTGTGCACGTGTGTTTGTGTGTACGTGCATGCATTAGTTTTAAGAATACTAGAAGCTGTCCTTCAGAAGTCTGCAGTAGTAAAAACTGTATGGTGTCCCTCACTGTATAATTCAAACTGAAAATAATCTTCAATCACCAGAAATGTAGTCCCCCCCAGATTCTGATTCCCCCCCCCTCCCATACCGATTATGCCCTCATTGTACTGATGAGGAAACTAGCTTAGAGATGTTAAGTGACTCAGCCAAGGGCATGGAGCTCGCGAGCCCAGGGCCAGGACGCAGTCCAAGCGGCGCGGCTCCAGAGGCCTGGAGCCCTGCTCACGACCGCGCGTGGCCTCTTGGCCGGGGGGTGGGGGGGGGGTGGGGGTGGGGTGGGGGTGGGGGGAAGAGATTCTGACGGGCCGGGGCCAGCGTGCAGGCTGCCCAAGCCGCGGACTCTGCAAGTCGGGTGGAGAGTACCTGACGGCAGACGAGGGTAAAGGGCTGCTCAGAAATCAGATAGGTTCCTAGATCTTCGATGAGTAAGGAGGCTCAGTGCTCATCCTCGATCCCTTTGCTGGTGGCTAAAAGGGAGCAAGGCCCACGAGCGCGCTTCTGGGAGCGGCCTGCCAAAACCTGGAGCAGGGCTGCTCAGGACTGGCTCTGCAGCAGGAGCAGAGGGGGGCAATGTCGCCACCTGGTGGACATCCTTGGTAGTGGCAGTAGGAGGCCTAGCAGCCTGGGTATGGAGGCGGCAGGACGAGGTCCTAGTGGATGATCGTTTTCACATGGCTTAAGAAGCATTGCTTCATAGATTTTATCCACATTGGGGTCTATCCTACGATGGTAAATACGGTCTCCGTTACTCCATCTTAGCTGCATTGATTAATTTTTTTGAGGTTAGTTTTCTCTTCAATGATTTGGAAGCTATATTGTCTTCCAATTAAAATTCCCTCTAAGTTTTAATAAGTCATCTCTAAGTTCATAACTTTATGTATAATTGGACCAGTATTGCTATAACAGTCTCAAAAACGGGATAATCTATTAGATCTTGTTTCTCAATCATGATACATTTAGCATATTTTACCTCTCTGCTGTTCCCCATTGTGTGCGTGTGTGCGCCTGCGCGGGCTACAGTGACTGCTTTTTAGACAGTTGCTTTCAGTCTGTTGCATTCGCAATGAAAATATAGGTATAAACATCTTGGATTTAATTGCTCGCTACCGCTATTTAATCCCATGTCTTTCCCATTTTTGAGTTATTTACTTCTTTCCCAATCAAATGGACTCATGATTGGCTAATTTTTTTCCAGCGGTAGACTTGGAACCCATACCAGTCTATACGCAGCTTTATGTTCTCCTCAGCAACACCTCTCAGCCTCAACACCCAACAACACTCTCCGTATCTAGGGCCCCAAGGCTCGTTTTAAAATGCGGCATTGTTTCTCGTGTCCCCCCGCCCCCCTCCCGCCCCAGAAAGGAAGCAGGGATCTTCCTTGATTTAACGTGCTGCCTTTTTAGGACTGGCTAGTCTTGTCTGGTGAATGGATATTAAGAGAGATTTCCTTAAACTTCCTCCTGCTTCGTGCCATACCTCGACTTCATTGAGAAGCATGTTTTTCCCGTCTCTAAGACGGGCTTCCGCTTTGAACTGCTAAACCATCACGGCACACTTTTTCTCCATACTTATTCCTGGAAAACTGAGCTCTCTGCCGGAGTAAAGACGGTTCCCGTCAGAGAAGTGTGGCTCCCTGTCCCAAGGTCAAAATGTAGAAGAAAGGGAAGATTCCTGTTTCCGAGGGTTCCATTTTGTCAGGTTAGAGATCTAGTCATCCGTGTGGCTGCGGTGGAATCTGCAGTATCTTGCCTCACAGTTTCCTTTTTCTGGCTTAGCAGGGGAGCCGCATTAGCTGAGGTCGCGGCGCTATGGCCCTTGTCAGGATCCCGGTGCTGAGGCAGCCCCTTCCCCCCACCCCCTCTCCTTGTCATTTTGATCGTGCAAACTGGGTGCCAGCTGTGTGAACCCTGCTCCTGGCCGCCAGGATTGCCCCCCCGCCTCCCCACGCGACGTGTCCCCAGTTCCTCGGCGTCCCTCACTGCAACCAGCTAGCTCCAGGAAGGGTGCGAGCTGGCTTCCGCTGTCGTCCTTCCTCCTTCCTGTCCAGGCGGGCCCTCCTTTTGCGCTAGTCGGCCCGAAACCTTCTCTCCCGCGCTGCATAGGCTGAAGGAATGCCTCAGCGTTTGCAGCCGCTAGAGGGCGCTCTTGTCCTCTCTTTGGGCCCCTTCAGCGCTTCCAGTGGAAATTTCCGAGGTGGGAAGGGCTTGGGGGTTCTCTGTATCTAGGGGCTCCCCCGATCCAGCCGATTCAACTAACTGTGGGTTGAAAATATTCGGGAAAAAACGGAAAGTTTCGAAAAGCGACAATTGAACTTGCCACACACCGGCAACCGCTTACATAGCATTCACGTTGCCTTGCATGCCGCGCGTCACCTAGAGATGATTTAAAGTACACAGGAGGACACAGCGAAAGAGAATGTGACAATGACTGTATGGGTATGTTTATGCATAAGTGGAAAATTGTGCTCTAGACTGGCATTCGACACAACATTGTAAAAACGACAACAACGTGGAAGAAAAATACGTCTGTATGTAAAAAATAAAGTCCTATGTCCTTTTGTATAAGAGGCATCAGCATCCATGGATTTTGGCATCTGTGGGGAGTCCTGGAACCAGTGCCCCATGCTTACCAAGGCATGACTGGAAGCCCAGGCTCCTTATCCCAGCCTGTCATGTCCCCACGTGGTGTGAATCCTGCCTGTCCCACACTCCCCTGGTCACTCTCCTCCAGCCCTGCCAGACTGCCCTCTTCTTCTGGAACAGGCCAAGCTGAATGCACGTCATGTCTGACCTCTAGGAATATCCGTTACTTTGTGAGCATGGCTCTGCTTCAGGAAGACGGGCTGCATTGTCACTAGAGAAGACGGGATGGAGGTTCCTTAAAAACCTACAAATGGACTTACCTGATGATCCAGCCTTCCCACGCCTGGGGATATGTCAAGAGAAAACTCTAACTCAAAAAGTCCCATGCACCTCAATGCTCACAGCAGCCCTATTTGTACTAGCCAGGACGTGGAACTAACCCCAACATCTAACGACTGGTGACTGGATAAAGAAGTAGTTGTCTTTTTATGCCGCGGAATACTACACAGCCGTGAAAAAGGATGGAACCATGCCATTTGCGGCAACATGGTTGGGCACAGAGATAGTCATTCTGAGTGAAGTAAGCCAGAAGAGAGAAAAATGCCGCATGACACAACTTCCATGTGAAATCTAAGGAAAAAAGACAGAAATGATCTTAACTGCAAAAGACAAATAGAGCCACAGACATAGAGAAACAAACTTATGGTTACCAGGGAGGGACGGCGGTGGGAAGGGGTAAATATGGGAATCGGAAAATTGCCCGTCTTGGGGAGTGGTGGACATGTTAGCTCTCTTGATTGTGGCGATGGCTTTCTGGGTGTAGACATGTATGAAAATTGATCAAATACTACACGTGAGATGTGTCTAATTGACGGAACAGAAATCGTAGCCCTGTAAAGGTGTTTTAAAACAAAGAGATGGGCTGCGTTGTGTCCTATGTTTCTATGTGTCTTCAGGGAGGTCTCAGGGGGGCGGTGCTGGCCTTCCTGCCAACACGATGACACGAAGCCCGAACAATCCCCCAATCGATGGGAAGAAGAGACGAGCCATGGTCACATCTGGACCCCAAGCTTACACGTGGTGCATGGGTGCCATTTATCGCCAATCCAGCGAGGTTCCGGCCAGAGCTAGAGGCCGGGGCAGCGAACCGGGAGCGGCACTAAGGAGCATCGTGGCGCAGAGGCTGGACTGGGGGCCCGCAGGCTCCTCCCAGGAGGAGCCTCAGGGTTTGGGAGGTGGCTAACGTGCCTGCTTCGTGTCACCAGCAAGTGATGCCACCCGTGGAACATCAGCTGGAATCCTGAGCCGGGTCAGCCGTGGGTGATGCGGTAAAGGCTGCTTGCTAGCAGAGGGGACGCCAGACGGACGGTGAAGCAAGCAACAGGCTGCTGAGCTTCCGGCCTGTGTTTACCGTGCTTTCCGTGTCTCCCTGCATCTCAGGGTCACCCGGAGGAATTCGTGTGGAGTTTAGAGGCCGACGGCCTCTCGGTTCCTCATCAGCCTGGCAAGCCCCCCAGCCCTCTGCGGCCAGACCTCTGCGAGCGTCTTCCCTTGTTCTAGCAAAACCCTCCCCACCCTCGCCTGCGGCGGGCTTTTGCTTTTTTTTTTAATTGATGGCAGTGAGGATACCTTACAGCCTCCTCCGGCCCTTCCTTAGGGCTTCTGCCCTTAGACCACGGCAAGGGGCGGCCCCCCAACCCCCACCCCCGACACCCCCCCCGCGCTGTCCTGGGTCCTGAACTACAGAGGGTCCCTCTGGCCCTGACACTCCCTCTGGCCACGCCCTCTACGGGGTGGAGTCAGCAGGGCCAAGGGGACACGCCCATTGGCTCCACCCCGTGCTCTGGAATCCCAGGACCCCGAATGCCCTGCCCCAGCAGCCCCTGACCCACTTGTAGTTTCTGCACCGGCTCTCCCCGGAGTTCAGCATCCCAGGACTCACAGAGAGGCCAACGGGCAGCTGTTGGCATGGAGGTTACGGACAGAGCCCGGATGTGAGGTCTGAGTGTCCCCCTGTGCACATCCAAGGCCCCTTGGGGCATGGGATGGACCCAGCATTGGGAAGAAAAGGGTCAGGCTGGCGGTCAGAGACTGGGAATCGGCTCTCCCCGCACTGTCGCTTTCTTTGCAGGACTCCCCTGAGTCTGGGAATTCTAAAGTTGAGCCTGGACGTGTGTGGCACGTGACAGTGACTTTGCGTGTGTGTGCGCGCGCCTGAGGACGTGTGTGGTTGTGTGTATGTTGTGGGGGTGTGTGTGGTCCGTGACTCCGTGTGTGTGTGCGTGGGGATGTAGGCGGAGCAGAGTCAGTGTGTGTGCACGTGTGTTTGTGTGTACGTGCATGCATTAGTTTTAAGAATACTAGAAGCTGTCCTTCAGAAGTCTGCAGTAGTAAAAACTGTATGGTGTCCCTCACTGTATAATTCAAACTGAAAATAATCTTCAATCACCAGAAATGTAGTCCCCCCCAGATTCTGATTCCCCCCCCCTCCCATACCGATTATGCCCTCATTGTACTGATGAGGAAACTAGCTTAGAGATGTTAAGTGACTCAGCCAAGGGCATGGAGCTCGCGAGCCCAGGGCCAGGACGCAGTCCAAGCGGCGCGGCTCCAGAGGCCTGGAGCCCTGCTCACGACCGCGCGTGGCCTCTTGGCCGGGGGGTGGGGGTGGGGTGGGGGTGGGGTGGGGGTGGGGGGAAGAGATTCTGACGGGCCGGGGCCAGCGTGCAGGCTGCCCAAGCCGCGGACTCTGCAAGTCGGGTGGAGAGTACCTGACGGCAGACGAGGGTAAAGGGCTGCTCAGAAATCAGATAGGTTCCTAGATCTTCGATGAGTAAGGAGGCTCAGTGCTCATCCTCGATCCCTTTGCTGGTGGCTAAAAGGGAGCAAGGCCCACGAGCGCGCTTCTGGGAGCGGCCTGCCAAAACCTGGAGCAGGGCTGCTCAGGACTGGCTCTGCAGCAGGAGCAGAGGGGGGCAATGTCGCCACCTGGTGGACATCCTTGGTAGTGGCAGTAGGAGGCCTAGCAGCCTGGGTATGGAGGCGGCAGGACGAGGTCCTAGTGGATGATCGTTTTCACATGGCTTAAGAAGCATTGCTTCATAGATTTTATCCACATTGGGGTCTATCCTACGATGGTAAATACGGTCTCCGTTACTCCATCTTAGCTGCATTGATTAATTTTTTTGAGGTTAGTTTTCTCTTCAATGATTTGGAAGCTATATTGTCTTCCAATTAAAATTCCCTCTAAGTTTTAATAAGTCATCTCTAAGTTCATAACTTTATGTATAATTGGACCAGTATTGCTATAACAGTCTCAAAAACGGGATAATCTATTAGATCTTGTTTCTCAATCATGATACATTTAGCATATTTTACCTCTCTGCTGTTCCCCATTGTGTGCGTGTGTGCGCCTGCGCGGGCTACAGTTACTGCTTTTTAGACAGTTGCTTTCAGTCTGTTGCATTCGCAATGAAAATATAGGTATAAACATCTTGGATTTAATTGCTCGCTACCGCTATTTAATCCCATGTCTTTCCCATTTTTGAGTTATTTACTTCTTTCCCAATCAAATGGACTCATGATTGGCTAATTTTTTTCCAGCGGTAGACTTGGAACCCATACCAGTCTATACGCAGCTTTATGTTCTCCTCAGCAACACCTCTCAGCCTCAACACCCAACAACACTCTCCGTATCTAGGGCCCCAAGGCTCGTTTTAAAATGCGGCATTGTTTCTCGTGTCCCCCCGCCCCCCTCCCGCCCCAGAAAGGAAGCAGGGATCTTCCTTGATTTAACGTGCTGCCTTTTTAGGACTGGCTAGTCTTGTCTGGTGAATGGATATTAAGAGAGATTTCCTTAAACTTCCTCCTGCTTCGTGCCATACCTCGACTTCATTGAGAAGCATGTTTTTCCCGTCTCTAAGACGGGCTTCCGCTTTGAACTGCTAAACCATCACGGCACACTTTTTCTCCATACTTATTCCTGGAAAACTGAGCTCTCTGCCGGAGTAAAGACGGTTCCCGTCAGAGAAGTGTGGCTCCCTGTCCCAAGGTCAAAATGTAGAAGAAAGGGAAGATTCCTGTTTCCGAGGGTTCCATTTTGTCAGGTTAGAGATCTAGTCATCCGTGTGGCTGCGGTGGAATCTGCAGTATCTTGCCTCACAGTTTCCTTTTTCTGGCTTAGCAGGGGAGCCGCATTAGCTGAGGTCGCGGCGCTATGGCCCTTGTCAGGATCCCGGTGCTGAGGCAGCCCCTTCCCCCCACCCCCTCTCCTTGTCATTTTGATCGTGCAAACTGGGTGCCAGCTGTGTGAACCCTGCTCCTGGCCGCCAGGATTGCCCCCCCCGCCTCCCCACGCGACGTGTCCCCAGTTCCTCGGCGTCCCTCACTGCAACCAGCTAGCTCCAGGAAGGGTGCGAGCTGGCTTCCGCTGTCGTCCTTCCTCCTTCCTGTCCAGGCGGGCCCTCCTTTTGCGCTAGTCGGCCCGAAACCTTCTCTCCCGCGCTGCATAGGCTGAAGGAATGCCTCAGCGTTTGCAGCCGCTAGAGGGCGCTCTTCTCCTCTCTTTGGGCCCCTTCAGCGCTTCCAGTGGAAATTTCCGAGGTGGGAAGGGCTTGGGGGTTCTCTGTATCTAGGGGCTCCCCCGATCCAGCCGATTCAACTAACTGTGGGTTGAAAATATTCGGGAAAAAACGGAAAGTTTCGAAAAGCGACAATTGAACTTGCCACACACCGGCAACCGCTTACATAGCATTCACGTTGCCTTGCATGCCGCGCGTCACCTAGAGATGATTTAAAGTACACAGGAGGACACAGCGAAAGAGAATGTGACAATGACTGTATGGGTATGTTTATGCATAAGTGGAAAATTGTGCTCTAGACTGGCATTCGACACAACATTGTAAAAACGACAACAACGTGGAAGAAAAATACGTCTGTATGTAAAAAATAAAGTCCTATGTCCTTTTGTATAAGAGGCATCAGCATCCATGGATTTTGGCATCTGTGGGGAGTCCTGGAACCAGTGCCCCATGCTTACCAAGGCATGACTGGAAGCCCAGGCTCCTTATCCCAGCCTGTCATGTCCCCACGTGGTGTGAATCCTGCCTGTCCCACACTCCCCTGGTCACTCTCCTCCAGCCCTGCCAGACTGCCCTCTTCTTCTGGAACAGGCCAAGCTGAATGCACGTCATGTCTGACCTCTAGGAATATCCGTTACTTTGTGAGCATGGCTCTGCTTCAGGAAGACGGGCTGCATTGTCACTAGAGAAGACGGGATGGAGGTTCCTTAAAAACCTACAAATGGACTTACCTGATGATCCAGCCTTCCCACGCCTGGGGATATGTCAAGAGAAAACTCTAACTCAAAAAGTCCCATGCACCTCAATGCTCACAGCAGCCCTATTTGTACTAGCCAGGACGTGGAACTAACCCCAACATCTAACGACTGGTGACTGGATAAAGAAGTAGTTGTCTTTTTATGCCGCGGAATACTACACAGCCGTGAAAAAGGATGGAACCATGCCATTTGCGGCAACATGGTTGGGCACAGAGATAGTCATTCTGAGTGAAGTAAGCCAGAAGAGAGAAAAATGCCGCATGACACAACTTCCATGTGAAATCTAAGGAAAAAAGACAGAAATGATCTTAACTGCAAAAGACAAATAGAGCCACAGACATAGAGAAACAAACTTATGGTTACCAGGGAGGGACGGCGGTGGGAAGGGGTAAATATGGGAATCGGAAAATTGCCCGTCTTGGGGAGTGGTGGACATGTTAGCTCTCTTGATTGTGGCGATGGCTTTCTGGGTGTAGACATGTATGAAAATTGATCAAATACTACACGTGAGATGTGTCTAATTGACGGAACAGAAATCGTAGCCCTGTAAAGGTGTTTTAAAACAAAGAGATGGGCTGCGTTGTGTCCTATGTTTCTATGTGTCTTCAGGGAGGTCTCAGGGGGGCGGTGCTGGCCTTCCTGCCAACACGATGACACGAAGCCCGAACAATCCCCCAATCGATGGGAAGAAGAGACGAGCCATGGTCACATCTGGACCCCAAGCTTACACGTGGTGCATGGGTGCCATTTATCGCCAATCCAGCGAGGTTCCGGCCAGAGCTAGAGGCCGGGGCAGCGAACCGGGAGCGGCACTAAGGAGCATCGTGGCGCAGAGGCTGGACTGGGGGCCCGCAGGCTCCTCCCAGGAGGAGCCTCAGGGTTTGGGAGGTGGCTAACGTGCCTGCTTCGTGTCACCAGCAAGTGATGCCACCCGTGGAACATCAGCTGGAATCCTGAGCCGGGTCAGCCGTGGGTGATGCGGTAAAGGCTGCTTGCTAGCAGAGGGGACGCCAGACGGACGGTGAAGCAAGCAACAGGCTGCTGAGCTTCCGGCCTGTGTTTACCGTGCTTTCCGTGTCTCCCTGCATCTCAGGGTCACCCGGAGGAATTCGTGTGGAGTTTAGAGGCCGACGGCCTCTCGGTTCCTCATCAGCCTGGCAAGCCCCCCAGCCCTCTGCGGCCAGACCTCTGCGAGCGTCTTCCCTTGTTCTAGCAAAACCCTCCCCACCCTCGCCTGCGGCGGGCTTTTGCTTTTTTTTTTAATTGATGGCAGTGAGGATACCTTACAGCCTCCTCCGGCCCTTCCTTAGGGCTTCTGCCCTTAGACCACGGCAAGGGGCGGCCCCCCAACCCCCACCCCCGACACCCCCCCCGCGCTGTCCTGGGTCCTGAACTACAGAGGGTCCCTCTGGCCCTGACACTCCCTCTGGCCACGCCCTCTACGGGGTGGAGTCAGCAGGGCCAAGGGGACACGCCCATTGGCTCCACCCCGTGCTCTGGAATCCCAGGACCCCGAATGCCCTGCCCCAGCAGCCCCTGACCCACTTGTAGTTTCTGCACCGGCTCTCCCCGGAGTTCAGCATCCCAGGACTCACAGAGAGGCCAACGGGCAGCTGTTGGCATGGAGGTTACGGACAGAGCCCGGATGTGAGGTCTGAGTGTCCCCCTGTGCACATCCAAGGCCCCTTGGGGCATGGGATGGACCCAGCATTGGGAAGAAAAGGGTCAGGCTGGCGGTCAGAGACTGGGGAATCGGCTCTCCCCGCACTGTCGCTTTCTTTGCAGGACTCCCCTGAGTCTGGGAATTCTAAAGTTGAGCCTGGACGTGTGTGGCACGTGACAGTGACTTTGCGTGTGTGTGCGCGCGCCTGAGGACGTGTGTGGTTGTGTGTATGTTGTGGGGGTGTGTGTGGTCCGTGACTCCGTGTGTGTGTGCGTGGGGATGTAGGCGGAGCAGAGTCAGTGTGTGTGCACGTGTGTTTGTGTGTACGTGCATGCATTAGTTTTAAGAATACTAGAAGCTGTCCTTCAGAAGTCTGCAGTAGTAAAAACTGTATGGTGTCCCTCACTGTATAATTCAAACTGAAAATAATCTTCAATCACCAGAAATGTAGTCCCCCCCAGATTCTGATTCCCCCCCCCCCTCCCATACCGATTATGCCCTCATTGTACTGATGAGGAAACTAGCTTAGAGATGTTAAGTGACTCAGCCAAGGGCATGGAGCTCGCGAGCCCAGGGCCAGGACGCAGTCCAAGCGGCGCGGCTCCAGAGGCCTGGAGCCCTGCTCACGACCGCGCGTGGCCTCTTGGCCGGGGGGTGGGGTGGGGGTGGGGGGTGGGGTGGGGGTGGGGGGAAGAGATTCTGACGGGCCGGGGCCAGCGTGCAGGCTGCCCAAGCCGCGGACTCTGCAAGTCGGGTGGAGAGTACCTGACGGCAGACGAGGGTAAAGGGCTGCTCAGAAATCAGATAGGTTCCTAGATCTTCGATGAGTAAGGAGGCTCAGTGCTCATCCTCGATCCCTTTGCTGGTGGCTAAAAGGGAGCAAGGCCCACGAGCGCGCTTCTGGGAGCGGCCTGCCAAAACCTGGAGCAGGGCTGCTCAGGACTGGCTCTGCAGCAGGAGCAGAGGGGGGCAATGTCGCCACCTGGTGGACATCCTTGGTAGTGGCAGTAGGAGGCCTAGCAGCCTGGGTATGGAGGCGGCAGGACGAGGTCCTAGTGGATGATCGTTTTCACATGGCTTAAGAAGCATTGCTTCATAGATTTTATCCACATTGGGGTCTATCCTACGATGGTAAATACGGTCTCCGTTACTCCATCTTAGCTGCATTGATTAATTTTTTTGAGGTTAGTTTTCTCTTCAATGATTTGGAAGCTATATTGTCTTCCAATTAAAATTCCCTCTAAGTTTTAATAAGTCATCTCTAAGTTCATAACTTTATGTATAATTGGACCAGTATTGCTATAACAGTCTCAAAAACGGGATAATCTATTAGATCTTGTTTCTCAATCATGATACATTTAGCATATTTTACCTCTCTGCTGTTCCCCATTGTGTGCGTGTGTGCGCCTGCGCGGGCTACAGTTACTGCTTTTTAGACAGTTGCTTTCAGTCTGTTGCATTCGCAATGAAAATATAGGTATAACATCTTGGATTTAATTGCTCGCTACCGCTATTTAATCCCATGTCTTTCCCATTTTTGAGTTATTTACTTCTTTCCCAATCAAATGGACTCATGATTGGCTAATTTTTTTCCAGCGGTAGACTTGGAACCCATACCAGTCTATACGCAGCTTTATGTTCTCCTCAGCAACACCTCTCAGCCTCAACACCCAACAACACTCTCCGTATCTAGGGCCCCAAGGCTCGTTTTAAAATGCGGCATTGTTTCTCGTGTCCCCCCGCCCCCCTCCCGCCCCAGAAAGGAAGCAGGGATCTTCCTTGATTTAACGTGCTGCCTTTTTAGGACTGGCTAGTCTTGTCTGGTGAATGGATATTAAGAGAGATTTCCTTAAACTTCCTCCTGCTTCGTGCCATACCTCGACTTCATTGAGAAGCATGTTTTTCCCGTCTCTAAGACGGGCTTCCGCTTTGAACTGCTAAACCATCACGGCACACTTTTTCTCCATACTTATTCCTGGAAAACTGAGCTCTCTGCCGGAGTAAAGACGGTTCCCGTCAGAGAAGTGTGGCTCCCTGTCCCAAGGTCAAAATGTAGAAGAAAGGGAAGATTCCTGTTTCCGAGGGTTCCATTTTGTCAGGTTAGAGATCTAGTCATCCGTGTGGCTGCGGTGGAATCTGCAGTATCTTGCCTCACAGTTTCCTTTTTCTGGCTTAGCAGGGGAGCCGCATTAGCTGAGGTCGCGGCGCTATGGCCCTTGTCAGGATCCCGGTGCTGAGGCAGCCCCTTCCCCCCACCCCCTCTCCTTGTCATTTTGATCGTGCAAACTGGGTGCCAGCTGTGTGAACCCTGCTCCTGGCCGCCAGGATTGCCCCCCCGCCTCCCCACGCGACGTGTCCCCAGTTCCTCGGCGTCCCTCACTGCAACCAGCTAGCTCCAGGAAGGGTGCGAGCTGGCTTCCGCTGTCGTCCTTCCTCCTTCCTGTCCAGGCGGGCCCTCCTTTTGCGCTAGTCGGCCCGAAACCTTCTCTCCCGCGCTGCATAGGCTGAAGGAATGCCTCAGCGTTTGCAGCCGCTAGAGGGCGCTCTTGTCCTCTCTTTGGGCCCCTTCAGCGCTTCCAGTGGAAATTTCCGAGGTGGGAAGGGCTTGGGGGTTCTCTGTATCTAGGGGCTCCCCCGATCCAGCCGATTCAACTAACTGTGGGTTGAAAATATTCGGGAAAAAACGGAAAGTTTCGAAAAGCGACAATTGAACTTGCCACACACCGGCAACCGCTTACATAGCATTCACGTTGCCTTGCATGCCGCGCGTCACCTAGAGATGATTTAAAGTACACAGGAGGACACAGCGAAAGAGAATGTGACAATGACTGTATGGGTATGTTTATGCATAAGTGGAAAATTGTGCTCTAGACTGGCATTCGACACAACATTGTAAAAACGACAACAACGTGGAAGAAAAATACGTCTGTATGTAAAAAATAAAGTCCTATGTCCTTTTGTATAAGAGGCATCAGCATCCATGGATTTGGCATCTGTGGGGAGTCCTGGAACCAGTGCCCCATGCTTACCAAGGCATGACTGGAAGCCCAGGCTCCTTATCCCAGCCTGTCATGTCCCCACGTGGTGTGAATCCTGCCTGTCCCACACTCCCCTGGTCACTCTCCTCCAGCCCTGCCAGACTGCCCTCTTCTTCTGGAACAGGCCAAGCTGAATGCACGTCATGTCTGACCTCTAGGAATATCCGTTACTTTGTGAGCATGGCTCTGCTTCAGGAAGACGGGCTGCATTGTCACTAGAGAAGACGGGATGGAGGTTCCTTAAAAACCTACAAATGGACTTACCTGATGATCCAGCCTTCCCACGCCTGGGGATATGTCAAGAGAAAACTCTAACTCAAAAAGTCCCATGCACCTCAATGCTCACAGCAGCCCTATTTGTACTAGCCAGGACGTGGAACTAACCCCAACATCTAACGACTGGTGACTGGATAAAGAAGTAGTTGTCTTTTTATGCCGCGGAATACTACACAGCCGTGAAAAAGGATGGAACCATGCCATTTGCGGCAACATGGTTGGGCACAGAGATAGTCATTCTGAGTGAAGTAAGCCAGAAGAGAGAAAAATGCCGCATGACACAACTTCCATGTGAAATCTAAGGAAAAAAGACAGAAATGATCTTAACTGCAAAAGACAAATAGAGCCACAGACATAGAGAAACAAACTTATGGTTACCAGGGAGGGACGGCGGTGGGAAGGGGTAAATATGGGAATCGGAAAATTGCCCGTCTTGGGGAGTGGTGGACATGTTAGCTCTCTTGATTGTGGCGATGGCTTTCTGGGTGTAGACATGTATGAAAATTGATCAAATACTACACGTGAGATGTGTCTAATTGACGGAACAGAAATCGTAGCCCTGTAAAGGTGTTTTAAAACAAAGAGATGGGCTGCGTTGTGTCCTATGTTTCTATGTGTCTTCAGGGAGGTCTCAGGGGGGCGGTGCTGGCCTTCCTGCCAACACGATGACACGAAGCCCGAACAATCCCCCAATCGATGGGAAGAAGAGACGAGCCATGGTCACATCTGGACCCCAAGCTTACACGTGGTGCATGGGTGCCATTTATCGCCAATCCAGCGAGGTTCCGGCCAGAGCTAGAGGCCGGGGCAGCGAACCGGGAGCGGCACTAAGGAGCATCGTGGCGCAGAGGCTGGACTGGGGGCCCGCAGGCTCCTCCCAGGAGGAGCCTCAGGGTTTGGGAGGTGGCTAACGTGCCTGCTTCGTGTCACCAGCAAGTGATGCCACCCGTGGAACATCAGCTGGAATCCTGAGCCGGGTCAGCCGTGGGTGATGCGGTAAAGGCTGCTTGCTAGCAGAGGGGACGCCAGACGGACGGTGAAGCAAGCAACAGGCTGCTGAGCTTCCGGCCTGTGTTTACCGTGCTTTCCGTGTCTCCCTGCATCTCAGGGTCACCCGGAGGAATTCGTGTGGAGTTTAGAGGCCGACGGCCTCTCGGTTCCTCATCAGCCTGGCAAGCCCCCCAGCCCTCTGCGGCCAGACCTCTGCGAGCGTCTTCCCTTGTTCTAGCAAAACCCTCCCCACCCTCGCCTGCGGCGGGCTTTTGCTTTTTTTTTTAATTGATGGCAGTGAGGATACCTTACAGCCTCCTCCGGCCCTTCCTTAGGGCTTCTGCCCTTAGACCACGGCAAGGGGCGGCCCCCCAACCCCCACCCCCGACACCCCCCCCGCGCTGTCCTGGGTCCTGAACTACAGAGGGTCCCTCTGGCCCTGACACTCCCTCTGGCCACGCCCTCTACGGGGTGGAGTCAGCAGGGCCAAGGGGACACGCCCATTGGCTCCACCCCGTGCTCTGGAATCCCAGGACCCCGAATGCCCTGCCCCAGCAGCCCCTGACCCACTTGTAGTTTCTGCACCGGCTCTCCCCGGAGTTCAGCATCCCAGGACTCACAGAGAGGCCAACGGGCAGCTGTTGGCATGGAGGTTACGGACAGAGCCCGGATGTGAGGTCTGAGTGTCCCCCTGTGCACATCCAAGGCCCCTTGGGGCATGGGATGGACCCAGCATTGGGAAGAAAAGGGTCAGGCTGGCGGTCAGAGACTGGGAATCGGCTCTCCCCGCACTGTCGCTTTCTTTGCAGGACTCCCCTGAGTCTGGGAATTCTAAAGTTGAGCCTGGACGTGTGTGGCACGTGACAGTGACTTTGCGTGTGTGTGTGCGCGCGCCTGAGGACGTGTGTGGTTGTGTGTATGTTGTGGGGGTGTGTGTGGTCCGTGACTCCGTGTGTGTGTGCGTGGGGATGTAGGCGGAGCAGAGTCAGTGTGTGTGCACGTGTGTTTGTGTGTACGTGCATGCATTAGTTTTAAGAATACTAGAAGCTGTCCTTCAGAAGTCTGCAGTAGTAAAAACTGTATGGTGTCCCTCACTGTATAATTCAAACTGAAAATAATCTTCAATCACCAGAAATGTAGTCCCCCCCAGATTCTGATTCCCCCCCCCTCCCATACCGATTATGCCCTCATTGTACTGATGAGGAAACTAGCTTAGAGATGTTAAGTGACTCAGCCAAGGGCATGGAGCTCGCGAGCCCAGGGCCAGGACGCAGTCCAAGCGGCGCGGCTCCAGAGGCCTGGAGCCCTGCTCACGACCGCGCGTGGCCTCTTGGCCGGGGGGTGGGGGGGGGGTGGGGGTGGGGTGGGGGTGGGGGGAAGAGATTCTGACGGGCCGGGGCCAGCGTGCAGGCTGCCCAAGCCGCGGACTCTGCAAGTCGGGTGGAGAGTACCTGACGGCAGACGAGGGTAAAGGGCTGCTCAGAAATCAGATAGGTTCCTAGATCTTCGATGAGTAAGGAGGCTCAGTGCTCATCCTCGATCCCTTTGCTGGTGGCTAAAAGGGAGCAAGGCCCACGAGCGCGCTTCTGGGAGCGGCCTGCCAAAACCTGGAGCAGGGCTGCTCAGGACTGGCTCTGCAGCAGGAGCAGAGGGGGGCAATGTCGCCACCTGGTGGACATCCTTGGTAGTGGCAGTAGGAGGCCTAGCAGCCTGGGTATGGAGGCGGCAGGACGAGGTCCTAGTGGATGATCGTTTTCACATGGCTTAAGAAGCATTGCTTCATAGATTTTATCCACATTGGGGTCTATCCTACGATGGTAAATACGGTCTCCGTTACTCCATCTTAGCTGCATTGATTAATTTTTTTGAGGTTAGTTTTCTCTTCAATGATTTGGAAGCTATATTGTCTTCCAATTAAAATTCCCTCTAAGTTTTAATAAGTCATCTCTAAGTTCATAACTTTATGTATAATTGGACCAGTATTGCTATAACAGTCTCAAAAACGGGATAATCTATTAGATCTTGTTTCTCAATCATGATACATTTAGCATATTTTACCTCTCTGCTGTTCCCCATTGTGTGCGTGTGTGCGCCTGCGCGGGCTACAGTGACTGCTTTTTAGACAGTTGCTTTCAGTCTGTTGCATTCGCAATGAAAATATAGGTATAAACATCTTGGATTTAATTGCTCGCTACCGCTATTTAATCCCATGTCTTTCCCATTTTTGAGTTATTTACTTCTTTCCCAATCAAATGGACTCATGATTGGCTAATTTTTTTCCAGCGGTAGACTTGGAACCCATACCAGTCTATACGCAGCTTTATGTTCTCCTCAGCAACACCTCTCAGCCTCAACACCCAACAACACTCTCCGTATCTAGGGCCCCAAGGCTCGTTTTAAAATGCGGCATTGTTTCTCGTGTCCCCCCGCCCCCCTCCCGCCCCAGAAAGGAAGCAGGGATCTTCCTTGATTTAACGTGCTGCCTTTTTAGGACTGGCTAGTCTTGTCTGGTGAATGGATATTAAGAGAGATTTCCTTAAACTTCCTCCTGCTTCGTGCCATACCTCGACTTCATTGAGAAGCATGTTTTTCCCGTCTCTAAGACGGGCTTCCGCTTTGAACTGCTAAACCATCACGGCACACTTTTTCTCCATACTTATTCCTGGAAAACTGAGCTCTCTGCCGGAGTAAAGACGGTTCCCGTCAGAGAAGTGTGGCTCCCTGTCCCAAGGTCAAAATGTAGAAGAAAGGGAAGATTCCTGTTTCCGAGGGTTCCATTTTGTCAGGTTAGAGATCTAGTCATCCGTGTGGCTGCGGTGGAATCTGCAGTATCTTGCCTCACAGTTTCCTTTTTCTGGCTTAGCAGGGGAGCCGCATTAGCTGAGGTCGCGGCGCTATGGCCCTTGTCAGGATCCCGGTGCTGAGGCAGCCCCTTCCCCCCACCCCCTCTCCTTGTCATTTTGATCGTGCAAACTGGGTGCCAGCTGTGTGAACCCTGCTCCTGGCCGCCAGGATTGCCCCCCCGCCTCCCCACGCGACGTGTCCCCAGTTCCTCGGCGTCCCTCACTGCAACCAGCTAGCTCCAGGAAGGGTGCGAGCTGGCTTCCGCTGTCGTCCTTCCTCCTTCCTGTCCAGGCGGGCCCTCCTTTTGCGCTAGTCGGCCCGAAACCTTCTCTCCCGCGCTGCATAGGCTGAAGGAATGCCTCAGCGTTTGCAGCCGCTAGAGGGCGCTCTTGTCCTCTCTTTGGGCCCCTTCAGCGCTTCCAGTGGAAATTTCCGAGGTGGGAAGGGCTTGGGGGTTCTCTGTATCTAGGGGCTCCCCCGATCCAGCCGATTCAACTAACTGTGGGTTGAAAATATTCGGGAAAAAACGGAAAGTTTCGAAAAGCGACAATTGAACTTGCCACACACCGGCAACCGCTTACATAGCATTCACGTTGCCTTGCATGCCGCGCGTCACCTAGAGATGATTTAAAGTACACAGGAGGACACAGCGAAAGAGAATGTGACAATGACTGTATGGGTATGTTTATGCATAAGTGGAAAATTGTGCTCTAGACTGGCATTCGACACAACATTGTAAAAACGACAACAACGTGGAAGAAAAATACGTCTGTATGTAAAAAATAAAGTCCTATGTCCTTTTGTATAAGAGGCATCAGCATCCATGGATTTTGGCATCTGTGGGGAGTCCTGGAACCAGTGCCCCATGCTTACCAAGGCATGACTGGAAGCCCAGGCTCCTTATCCCAGCCTGTCATGTCCCCACGTGGTGTGAATCCTGCCTGTCCCACACTCCCCTGGTCACTCTCCTCCAGCCCTGCCAGACTGCCCTCTTCTTCTGGAACAGGCCAAGCTGAATGCACGTCATGTCTGACCTCTAGGAATATCCGTTACTTTGTGAGCATGGCTCTGCTTCAGGAAGACGGGCTGCATTGTCACTAGAGAAGACGGGATGGAGGTTCCTTAAAAACCTACAAATGGACTTACCTGATGATCCAGCCTTCCCACGCCTGGGGATATGTCAAGAGAAAACTCTAACTCAAAAAGTCCCATGCACCTCAATGCTCACAGCAGCCCTATTTGTACTAGCCAGGACGTGGAACTAACCCCAACATCTAACGACTGGTGACTGGATAAAGAAGTAGTTGTCTTTTTATGCCGCGGAATACTACACAGCCGTGAAAAAGGATGGAACCATGCCATTTGCGGCAACATGGTTGGGCACAGAGATAGTCATTCTGAGTGAAGTAAGCCAGAAGAGAGAAAAATGCCGCATGACACAACTTCCATGTGAAATCTAAGGAAAAAAGACAGAAATGATCTTAACTGCAAAAGACAAATAGAGCCACAGACATAGAGAAACAAACTTATGGTTACCAGGGAGGGACGGCGGTGGGAAGGGGTAAATATGGGAATCGGGAAATTGCCCGTCTTGGGGAGTGGTGGACATGTTAGCTCTCTTGATTGTGGCGATGGCTTTCTGGGTGTAGACATGTATGAAAATTGATCAAATACTACACGTGAGATGTGTCTAATTGACGGAACAGAAATCGTAGCCCTGTAAAGGTGTTTTAAAACAAAGAGATGGGCTGCGTTGTGTCCTATGTTTCTATGTGTCTTCAGGGAGGTCTCAGGGGGGCGGTGCTGGCCTTCCTGCCAACACGATGACACGAAGCCCGAACAATCCCCCAATCGATGGGAAGAAGAGACGAGCCATGGTCACATCTGGACCCCAAGCTTACACGTGGTGCATGGGTGCCATTTATCGCCAATCCAGCGAGGTTCCGGCCAGAGCTAGAGGCCGGGGCAGCGAACCGGGAGCGGCACTAAGGAGCATCGTGGCGCAGAGGCTGGACTGGGGGCCCGCAGGCTCCTCCCAGGAGGAGCCTCAGGGTTTGGGAGGTGGCTAACGTGCCTGCTTCGTGTCACCAGCAAGTGATGCCACCCGTGGAACATCAGCTGGAATCCTGAGCCGGGTCAGCCGTGGGTGATGCGGTAAAGGCTGCTTGCTAGCAGAGGGGACGCCAGACGGACGGTGAAGCAAGCAACAGGCTGCTGAGCTTCCGGCCTGTGTTTACCGTGCTTTCCGTGTCTCCCTGCATCTCAGGGTCACCCGGAGGAATTCGTGTGGAGTTTAGAGGCCGACGGCCTCTCGGTTCCTCATCAGCCTGGCAAGCCCCCCAGCCCTCTGCGGCCAGACCTCTGCGAGCGTCTTCCCTTGTTCTAGCAAAACCCTCCCCACCCTCGCCTGCGGCGGGCTTTTGCTTTTTTTTTTAATTGATGGCAGTGAGGATACCTTACAGCCTCCTCCGGCCCTTCCTTAGGGCTTCTGCCCTTAGACCACGGCAAGGGGCGGCCCCCCAACCCCCACCCCCGACACCCCCCCCGCGCTGTCCTGGGTCCTGAACTACAGAGGGTCCCTCTGGCCCTGACACTCCCTCTGGCCACGCCCTCTACGGGGTGGAGTCAGCAGGGCCAAGGGGACACGCCCATTGGCTCCACCCCGTGCTCTGGAATCCCAGGACCCCGAATGCCCTGCCCCAGCAGCCCCTGACCCACTTGTAGTTTCTGCACCGGCTCTCCCCGGAGTTCAGCATCCCAGGACTCACAGAGAGGCCAACGGGCAGCTGTTGGCATGGAGGTTACGGACAGAGCCCGGATGTGAGGTCTGAGTGTCCCCCTGTGCACATCCAAGGCCCCTTGGGGCATGGGATGGACCCAGCATTGGGAAGAAAAGGGTCAGGCTGGCGGTCAGAGACTGGGAATCGGCTCTCCCCGCACTGTCGCTTTCTTTGCAGGACTCCCCTGAGTCTGGGAATTCTAAAGTTGAGCCTGGACGTGTGTGGCACGTGACAGTGACTTTGCGTGTGTGTGCGCGCGCCTGAGGACGTGTGTGGTTGTGTGTATGTTGTGGGGGTGTGTGTGGTCCGTGACTCCGTGTGTGTGTGCGTGGGGATGTAGGCGGAGCAGAGTCAGTGTGTGTGCACGTGTGTTTGTGTGTACGTGCATGCATTAGTTTTAAGAATACTAGAAGCTGTCCTTCAGAAGTCTGCAGTAGTAAAAACTGTATGGTGTCCCTCACTGTATAATTCAAACTGAAAATAATCTTCAATCACCAGAAATGTAGTCCCCCCCAGATTCTGATTCCCCCCCCCTCCCATACCGATTATGCCCTCATTGTACTGATGAGGAAACTAGCTTAGAGATGTTAAGTGACTCAGCCAAGGGCATGGAGCTCGCGAGCCCAGGGCCAGGACGCAGTCCAAGCGGCGCGGCTCCAGAGGCCTGGAGCCCTGCTCACGACCGCGCGTGGCCTCTTGGCCGGGGGGTGGGGGGGGGGTGGGGGTGGGGTGGGGGTGGGGGGAAGAGATTCTGACGGGCCGGGGCCAGCGTGCAGGCTGCCCAAGCCGCGGACTCTGCAAGTCGGGTGGAGAGTACCTGACGGCAGACGAGGGTAAAGGGCTGCTCAGAAATCAGATAGGTTCCTAGATCTTCGATGAGTAAGGAGGCTCAGTGCTCATCCTCGATCCCTTTGCTGGTGGCTAAAAGGGAGCAAGGCCCACGAGCGCGCTTCTGGGAGCGGCCTGCCAAAACCTGGAGCAGGGCTGCTCAGGACTGGCTCTGCAGCAGGAGCAGAGGGGGGCAATGTCGCCACCTGGTGGACATCCTTGGTAGTGGCAGTAGGAGGCCTAGCAGCCTGGGTATGGAGGCGGCAGGACGAGGTCCTAGTGGATGATCGTTTTCACATGGCTTAAGAAGCATTGCTTCATAGATTTTATCCACATTGGGGTCTATCCTACGATGGTAAATACGGTCTCCGTTACTCCATCTTAGCTGCATTGATTAATTTTTTTGAGGTTAGTTTTCTCTTCAATGATTTGGAAGCTATATTGTCTTCCAATTAAAATTCCCTCTAAGTTTTAATAAGTCATCTCTAAGTTCATAACTTTATGTATAATTGGACCAGTATTGCTATAACAGTCTCAAAAACGGGATAATCTATTAGATCTTGTTTCTCAATCATGATACATTTAGCATATTTTACCTCTCTGCTGTTCCCCATTGTGTGCGTGTGTGCGCCTGCGCGGGCTACAGTGACTGCTTTTTAGACAGTTGCTTTCAGTCTGTTGCATTCGCAATGAAAATATAGGTATAAACATCTTGGATTTAATTGCTCGCTACCGCTATTTAATCCCATGTCTTTCCCATTTTTGAGTTATTTACTTCTTTCCCAATCAAATGGACTCATGATTGGCTAATTTTTTTCCAGCGGTAGACTTGGAACCCATACCAGTCTATACGCAGCTTTATGTTCTCCTCAGCAACACCTCTCAGCCTCAACACCCAACAACACTCTCCGTATCTAGGGCCCCAAGGCTCGTTTTAAAATGCGGCATTGTTTCTCGTGTCCCCCCGCCCCCCTCCCGCCCCAGAAAGGAAGCAGGGATCTTCCTTGATTTAACGTGCTGCCTTTTTAGGACTGGCTAGTCTTGTCTGGTGAATGGATATTAAGAGAGATTTCCTTAAACTTCCTCCTGCTTCGTGCCATACCTCGACTTCATTGAGAAGCATGTTTTTCCCGTCTCTAAGACGGGCTTCCGCTTTGAACTGCTAAACCATCACGGCACACTTTTTCTCCATACTTATTCCTGGAAAACTGAGCTCTCTGCCGGAGTAAAGACGGTTCCCGTCAGAGAAGTGTGGCTCCCTGTCCCAAGGTCAAAATGTAGAAGAAAGGGAAGATTCCTGTTTCCGAGGGTTCCATTTTGTCAGGTTAGAGATCTAGTCATCCGTGTGGCTGCGGTGGAATCTGCAGTATCTTGCCTCACAGTTTCCTTTTTCTGGCTTAGCAGGGGAGCCGCATTAGCTGAGGTCGCGGCGCTATGGCCCTTGTCAGGATCCCGGTGCTGAGGCAGCCCCTTCCCCCCACCCCCTCTCCTTGTCATTTTGATCGTGCAAACTGGGTGCCAGCTGTGTGAACCCTGCTCCTGGCCGCCAGGATTGCCCCCCCGCCTCCCCACGCGACGTGTCCCCAGTTCCTCGGCGTCCCTCACTGCAACCAGCTAGCTCCAGGAAGGGTGCGAGCTGGCTTCCGCTGTCGTCCTTCCTCCTTCCTGTCCAGGCGGGCCCTCCTTTTGCGCTAGTCGGCCCGAAACCTTCTCTCCCGCGCTGCATAGGCTGAAGGAATGCCTCAGCGTTTGCAGCCGCTAGAGGGCGCTCTTGTCCTCTCTTTGGGCCCCTTCAGCGCTTCCAGTGGAAATTTCCGAGGTGGGAAGGGCTTGGGGGTTCTCTGTATCTAGGGGCTCCCCCGATCCAGCCGATTCAACTAACTGTGGGTTGAAAATATTCGGGAAAAAACGGAAAGTTTCGAAAAGCGACAATTGAACTTGCCACACACCGGCAACCGCTTACATAGCATTCACGTTGCCTTGCATGCCGCGCGTCACCTAGAGATGATTTAAAGTACACAGGAGGACACAGCGAAAGAGAATGTGACAATGACTGTATGGGTATGTTTATGCATAAGTGGAAAATTGTGCTCTAGACTGGCATTCGACACAACATTGTAAAAACGACAACAACGTGGAAGAAAAATACGTCTGTATGTAAAAAATAAAGTCCTATGTCCTTTTGTATAAGAGGCATCAGCATCCATGGATTTTGGCATCTGTGGGGAGTCCTGGAACCAGTGCCCCATGCTTACCAAGGCATGACTGGAAGCCCAGGCTCCTTATCCCAGCCTGTCATGTCCCCACGTGGTGTGAATCCTGCCTGTCCCACACTCCCCTGGTCACTCTCCTCCAGCCCTGCCAGACTGCCCTCTTCTTCTGGAACAGGCCAAGCTGAATGCACGTCATGTCTGACCTCTAGGAATATCCGTTACTTTGTGAGCATGGCTCTGCTTCAGGAAGACGGGCTGCATTGTCACTAGAGAAGACGGGATGGAGGTTCCTTAAAAACCTACAAATGGACTTACCTGATGATCCAGCCTTCCCACGCCTGGGGATATGTCAAGAGAAAACTCTAACTCAAAAAGTCCCATGCACCTCAATGCTCACAGCAGCCCTATTTGTACTAGCCAGGACGTGGAACTAACCCCAACATCTAACGACTGGTGACTGGATAAAGAAGTAGTTGTCTTTTTATGCCGCGGAATACTACACAGCCGTGAAAAAGGATGGAACCATGCCATTTGCGGCAACATGGTTGGGCACAGAGATAGTCATTCTGAGTGAAGTAAGCCAGAAGAGAGAAAAATGCCGCATGACACAACTTCCATGTGAAATCTAAGGAAAAAAGACAGAAATGATCTTAACTGCAAAAGACAAATAGAGCCACAGACATAGAGAAACAAACTTATGGTTACCAGGGAGGGACGGCGGTGGGAAGGGGTAAATATGGGAATCGGGAAATTGCCCGTCTTGGGGAGTGGTGGACATGTTAGCTCTCTTGATTGTGGCGATGGCTTTCTGGGTGTAGACATGTATGAAAATTGATCAAATACTACACGTGAGATGTGTCTAATTGACGGAACAGAAATCGTAGCCCTGTAAAGGTGTTTTAAAACAAAGAGATGGGCTGCGTTGTGTCCTATGTTTCTATGTGTCTTCAGGGAGGTCTCAGGGGGGCGGTGCTGGCCTTCCTGCCAACACGATGACACGAAGCCCGAACAATCCCCCAATCGATGGGAAGAAGAGACGAGCCATGGTCACATCTGGACCCCAAGCTTACACGTGGTGCATGGGTGCCATTTATCGCCAATCCAGCGAGGTTCCGGCCAGAGCTAGAGGCCGGGGCAGCGAACCGGGAGCGGCACTAAGGAGCATCGTGGCGCAGAGGCTGGACTGGGGGCCCGCAGGCTCCTCCCAGGAGGAGCCTCAGGGTTTGGGAGGTGGCTAACGTGCCTGCTTCGTGTCACCAGCAAGTGATGCCACCCGTGGAACATCAGCTGGAATCCTGAGCCGGGTCAGCCGTGGGTGATGCGGTAAAGGCTGCTTGCTAGCAGAGGGGACGCCAGACGGACGGTGAAGCAAGCAACAGGCTGCTGAGCTTCCGGCCTGTGTTTACCGTGCTTTCCGTGTCTCCCTGCATCTCAGGGTCACCCGGAGGAATTCGTGTGGAGTTTAGAGGCCGACGGCCTCTCGGTTCCTCATCAGCCTGGCAAGCCCCCCAGCCCTCTGCGGCCAGACCTCTGCGAGCGTCTTCCCTTGTTCTAGCAAAACCCTCCCCACCCTCGCCTGCGGCGGGCTTTTGCTTTTTTTTTTAATTGATGGCAGTGAGGATACCTTACAGCCTCCTCCGGCCCTTCCTTAGGGCTTCTGCCCTTAGACCACGGCAAGGGGCGGCCCCCCAACCCCCACCCCCGACACCCCCCCCGCGCTGTCCTGGGTCCTGAACTACAGAGGGTCCCTCTGGCCCTGACACTCCCTCTGGCCACGCCCTCTACGGGGTGGAGTCAGCAGGGCCAAGGGGACACGCCCATTGGCTCCACCCCGTGCTCTGGAATCCCAGGACCCCGAATGCCCTGCCCCAGCAGCCCCTGACCCACTTGTAGTTTCTGCACCGGCTCTCCCCGGAGTTCAGCATCCCAGGACTCACAGAGAGGCCAACGGGCAGCTGTTGGCATGGAGGTTACGGACAGAGCCCGGATGTGAGGTCTGAGTGTCCCCCTGTGCACATCCAAGGCCCCTTGGGGCATGGGATGGACCCAGCATTGGGAAGAAAAGGGTCAGGCTGGCGGTCAGAGACTGGGAATCGGCTCTCCCCGCACTGTCGCTTTCTTTGCAGGACTCCCCTGAGTCTGGGAATTCTAAAGTTGAGCCTGGACGTGTGTGGCACGTGACAGTGACTTTGCGTGTGTGTGCGCGCGCCTGAGGACGTGTGTGGTTGTGTGTATGTTGTGGGGGTGTGTGTGGTCCGTGACTCCGTGTGTGTGTGCGTGGGGATGTAGGCGGAGCAGAGTCAGTGTGTGTGCACGTGTGTTTGTGTGTACGTGCATGCATTAGTTTTAAGAATACTAGAAGCTGTCCTTCAGAAGTCTGCAGTAGTAAAAACTGTATGGTGTCCCTCACTGTATAATTCAAACTGAAAATAATCTTCAATCACCAGAAATGTAGTCCCCCCCAGATTCTGATTCCCCCCCCCTCCCATACCGATTATGCCCTCATTGTACTGATGAGGAAACTAGCTTAGAGATGTTAAGTGACTCAGCCAAGGGCATGGAGCTCGCGAGCCCAGGGCCAGGACGCAGTCCAAGCGGCGCGGCTCCAGAGGCCTGGAGCCCTGCTCACGACCGCGCGTGGCCTCTTGGCCGGGGGGTGGGGGGGGGGTGGGGGTGGGGTGGGGGTGGGGGGAAGAGATTCTGACGGGCCGGGGCCAGCGTGCAGGCTGCCCAAGCCGCGGACTCTGCAAGTCGGGTGGAGAGTACCTGACGGCAGACGAGGGTAAAGGGCTGCTCAGAAATCAGATAGGTTCCTAGATCTTCGATGAGTAAGGAGGCTCAGTGCTCATCCTCGATCCCTTTGCTGGTGGCTAAAAGGGAGCAAGGCCCACGAGCGCGCTTCTGGGAGCGGCCTGCCAAAACCTGGAGCAGGGCTGCTCAGGACTGGCTCTGCAGCAGGAGCAGAGGGGGGCAATGTCGCCACCTGGTGGACATCCTTGGTAGTGGCAGTAGGAGGCCTAGCAGCCTGGGTATGGAGGCGGCAGGACGAGGTCCTAGTGGATGATCGTTTTCACATGGCTTAAGAAGCATTGCTTCATAGATTTTATCCACATTGGGGTCTATCCTACGATGGTAAATACGGTCTCCGTTACTCCATCTTAGCTGCATTGATTAATTTTTTTGAGGTTAGTTTTCTCTTCAATGATTTGGAAGCTATATTGTCTTCCAATTAAAATTCCCTCTAAGTTTTAATAAGTCATCTCTAAGTTCATAACTTTATGTATAATTGGACCAGTATTGCTATAACAGTCTCAAAAACGGGATAATCTATTAGATCTTGTTTCTCAATCATGATACATTTAGCATATTTTACCTCTCTGCTGTTCCCCATTGTGTGCGTGTGTGCGCCTGCGCGGGCTACAGTGACTGCTTTTTAGACAGTTGCTTTCAGTCTGTTGCATTCGCAATGAAAATATAGGTATAAACATCTTGGATTTAATTGCTCGCTACCGCTATTTAATCCCATGTCTTTCCCATTTTTGAGTTATTTACTTCTTTCCCAATCAAATGGACTCATGATTGGCTAATTTTTTTCCAGCGGTAGACTTGGAACCCATACCAGTCTATACGCAGCTTTATGTTCTCCTCAGCAACACCTCTCAGCCTCAACACCCAACAACACTCTCCGTATCTAGGGCCCCAAGGCTCGTTTTAAAATGCGGCATTGTTTCTCGTGTCCCCCCGCCCCCCTCCCGCCCCAGAAAGGAAGCAGGGATCTTCCTTGATTTAACGTGCTGCCTTTTTAGGACTGGCTAGTCTTGTCTGGTGAATGGATATTAAGAGAGATTTCCTTAAACTTCCTCCTGCTTCGTGCCATACCTCGACTTCATTGAGAAGCATGTTTTTCCCGTCTCTAAGACGGGCTTCCGCTTTGAACTGCTAAACCATCACGGCACACTTTTTCTCCATACTTATTCCTGGAAAACTGAGCTCTCTGCCGGAGTAAAGACGGTTCCCGTCAGAGAAGTGTGGCTCCCTGTCCCAAGGTCAAAATGTAGAAGAAAGGGAAGATTCCTGTTTCCGAGGGTTCCATTTTGTCAGGTTAGAGATCTAGTCATCCGTGTGGCTGCGGTGGAATCTGCAGTATCTTGCCTCACAGTTTCCTTTTTCTGGCTTAGCAGGGGAGCCGCATTAGCTGAGGTCGCGGCGCTATGGCCCTTGTCAGGATCCCGGTGCTGAGGCAGCCCCTTCCCCCCACCCCCTCTCCTTGTCATTTTGATCGTGCAAACTGGGTGCCAGCTGTGTGAACCCTGCTCCTGGCCGCCAGGATTGCCCCCCCGCCTCCCCACGCGACGTGTCCCCAGTTCCTCGGCGTCCCTCACTGCAACCAGCTAGCTCCAGGAAGGGTGCGAGCTGGCTTCCGCTGTCGTCCTTCCTCCTTCCTGTCCAGGCGGGCCCTCCTTTTGCGCTAGTCGGCCCGAAACCTTCTCTCCCGCGCTGCATAGGCTGAAGGAATGCCTCAGCGTTTGCAGCCGCTAGAGGGCGCTCTTGTCCTCTCTTTGGGCCCCTTCAGCGCTTCCAGTGGAAATTTCCGAGGTGGGAAGGGCTTGGGGGTTCTCTGTATCTAGGGGCTCCCCCGATCCAGCCGATTCAACTAACTGTGGGTTGAAAATATTCGGGAAAAAACGGAAAGTTTCGAAAAGCGACAATTGAACTTGCCACACACCGGCAACCGCTTACATAGCATTCACGTTGCCTTGCATGCCGCGCGTCACCTAGAGATGATTTAAAGTACACAGGAGGACACAGCGAAAGAGAATGTGACAATGACTGTATGGGTATGTTTATGCATAAGTGGAAAATTGTGCTCTAGACTGGCATTCGACACAACATTGTAAAAACGACAACAACGTGGAAGAAAAATACGTCTGTATGTAAAAAATAAAGTCCTATGTCCTTTTGTATAAGAGGCATCAGCATCCATGGATTTTGGCATCTGTGGGGAGTCCTGGAACCAGTGCCCCATGCTTACCAAGGCATGACTGGAAGCCCAGGCTCCTTATCCCAGCCTGTCATGTCCCCACGTGGTGTGAATCCTGCCTGTCCCACACTCCCCTGGTCACTCTCCTCCAGCCCTGCCAGACTGCCCTCTTCTTCTGGAACAGGCCAAGCTGAATGCACGTCATGTCTGACCTCTAGGAATATCCGTTACTTTGTGAGCATGGCTCTGCTTCAGGAAGACGGGCTGCATTGTCACTAGAGAAGACGGGATGGAGGTTCCTTAAAAACCTACAAATGGACTTACCTGATGATCCAGCCTTCCCACGCCTGGGGATATGTCAAGAGAAAACTCTAACTCAAAAAGTCCCATGCACCTCAATGCTCACAGCAGCCCTATTTGTACTAGCCAGGACGTGGAACTAACCCCAACATCTAACGACTGGTGACTGGATAAAGAAGTAGTTGTCTTTTTATGCCGCGGAATACTACACAGCCGTGAAAAAGGATGGAACCATGCCATTTGCGGCAACATGGTTGGGCACAGAGATAGTCATTCTGAGTGAAGTAAGCCAGAAGAGAGAAAAATGCCGCATGACACAACTTCCATGTGAAATCTAAGGAAAAAAGACAGAAATGATCTTAACTGCAAAAGACAAATAGAGCCACAGACATAGAGAAACAAACTTATGGTTACCAGGGAGGGACGGCGGTGGGAAGGGGTAAATATGGGAATCGGGAAATTGCCCGTCTTGGGGAGTGGTGGACATGTTAGCTCTCTTGATTGTGGCGATGGCTTTCTGGGTGTAGACATGTATGAAAATTGATCAAATACTACACGTGAGATGTGTCTAATTGACGGAACAGAAATCGTAGCCCTGTAAAGGTGTTTTAAAACAAAGAGATGGGCTGCGTTGTGTCCTATGTTTCTATGTGTCTTCAGGGAGGTCTCAGGGGGGCGGTGCTGGCCTTCCTGCCAACACGATGACACGAAGCCCGAACAATCCCCCAATCGATGGGAAGAAGAGACGAGCCATGGTCACATCTGGACCCCAAGCTTACACGTGGTGCATGGGTGCCATTTATCGCCAATCCAGCGAGGTTCCGGCCAGAGCTAGAGGCCGGGGCAGCGAACCGGGAGCGGCACTAAGGAGCATCGTGGCGCAGAGGCTGGACTGGGGGCCCGCAGGCTCCTCCCAGGAGGAGCCTCAGGGTTTGGGAGGTGGCTAACGTGCCTGCTTCGTGTCACCAGCAAGTGATGCCACCCGTGGAACATCAGCTGGAATCCTGAGCCGGGTCAGCCGTGGGTGATGCGGTAAAGGCTGCTTGCTAGCAGAGGGGACGCCAGACGGACGGTGAAGCAAGCAACAGGCTGCTGAGCTTCCGGCCTGTGTTTACCGTGCTTTCCGTGTCTCCCTGCATCTCAGGGTCACCCGGAGGAATTCGTGTGGAGTTTAGAGGCCGACGGCCTCTCGGTTCCTCATCAGCCTGGCAAGCCCCCCAGCCCTCTGCGGCCAGACCTCTGCGAGCGTCTTCCCTTGTTCTAGCAAAACCCTCCCCACCCTCGCCTGCGGCGGGCTTTTGCTTTTTTTTTTAATTGATGGCAGTGAGGATACCTTACAGCCTCCTCCGGCCCTTCCTTAGGGCTTCTGCCCTTAGACCACGGCAAGGGGCGGCCCCCCAACCCCCACCCCCGACACCCCCCCCGCGCTGTCCTGGGTCCTGAACTACAGAGGGTCCCTCTGGCCCTGACACTCCCTCTGGCCACGCCCTCTACGGGGTGGAGTCAGCAGGGCCAAGGGGACACGCCCATTGGCTCCACCCCGTGCTCTGGAATCCCAGGACCCCGAATGCCCTGCCCCAGCAGCCCCTGACCCACTTGTAGTTTCTGCACCGGCTCTCCCCGGAGTTCAGCATCCCAGGACTCACAGAGAGGCCAACGGGCAGCTGTTGGCATGGAGGTTACGGACAGAGCCCGGATGTGAGGTCTGAGTGTCCCCCTGTGCACATCCAAGGCCCCTTGGGGCATGGGATGGACCCAGCATTGGGAAGAAAAGGGTCAGGCTGGCGGTCAGAGACTGGGAATCGGCTCTCCCCGCACTGTCGCTTTCTTTGCAGGACTCCCCTGAGTCTGGGAATTCTAAAGTTGAGCCTGGACGTGTGTGGCACGTGACAGTGACTTTGCGTGTGTGTGCGCGCGCCTGAGGACGTGTGTGGTTGTGTGTATGTTGTGGGGGTGTGTGTGGTCCGTGACTCCGTGTGTGTGTGCGTGGGGATGTAGGCGGAGCAGAGTCAGTGTGTGTGCACGTGTGTTTGTGTGTACGTGCATGCATTAGTTTTAAGAATACTAGAAGCTGTCCTTCAGAAGTCTGCAGTAGTAAAAACTGTATGGTGTCCCTCACTGTATAATTCAAACTGAAAATAATCTTCAATCACCAGAAATGTAGTCCCCCCCAGATTCTGATTCCCCCCCCCTCCCATACCGATTATGCCCTCATTGTACTGATGAGGAAACTAGCTTAGAGATGTTAAGTGACTCAGCCAAGGGCATGGAGCTCGCGAGCCCAGGGCCAGGACGCAGTCCAAGCGGCGCGGCTCCAGAGGCCTGGAGCCCTGCTCACGACCGCGCGTGGCCTCTTGGCCGGGGGGTGGGGTGGGGGTGGGGGTGGGGTGGGGGTGGGGGGAAGAGATTCTGACGGGCCGGGGCCAGCGTGCAGGCTGCCCAAGCCGCGGACTCTGCAAGTCGGGTGGAGAGTACCTGACGGCAGACGAGGGTAAAGGGCTGCTCAGAAATCAGATAGGTTCCTAGATCTTCGATGAGTAAGGAGGCTCAGTGCTCATCCTCGATCCCTTTGCTGGTGGCTAAAAGGGAGCAAGGCCCACGAGCGCGCTTCTGGGAGCGGCCTGCCAAAACCTGGAGCAGGGCTGCTCAGGACTGGCTCTGCAGCAGGAGCAGAGGGGGGCAATGTCGCCACCTGGTGGACATCCTTGGTAGTGGCAGTAGGAGGCCTAGCAGCCTGGGTATGGAGGCGGCAGGACGAGGTCCTAGTGGATGATCGTTTTCACATGGCTTAAGAAGCATTGCTTCATAGATTTTATCCACATTGGGGTCTATCCTACGATGGTAAATACGGTCTCCGTTACTCCATCTTAGCTGCATTGATTAATTTTTTTGAGGTTAGTTTTCTCTTCAATGATTTGGAAGCTATATTGTCTTCCAATTAAAATTCCCTCTAAGTTTTAATAAGTCATCTCTAAGTTCATAACTTTATGTATAATTGGACCAGTATTGCTATAACAGTCTCAAAAACGGGATAATCTATTAGATCTTGTTTCTCAATCATGATACATTTAGCATATTTTACCTCTCTGCTGTTCCCCATTGTGTGCGTGTGTGCGCCTGCGCGGGCTACAGTGACTGCTTTTTAGACAGTTGCTTTCAGTCTGTTGCATTCGCAATGAAAATATAGGTATAAACATCTTGGATTTAATTGCTCGCTACCGCTATTTAATCCCATGTCTTTCCCATTTTTGAGTTATTTACTTCTTTCCCAATCAAATGGACTCATGATTGGCTAATTTTTTTCCAGCGGTAGACTTGGAACCCATACCAGTCTATACGCAGCTTTATGTTCTCCTCAGCAACACCTCTCAGCCTCAACACCCAACAACACTCTCCGTATCTAGGGCCCCAAGGCTCGTTTTAAAATGCGGCATTGTTTCTCGTGTCCCCCCGCCCCCCTCCCGCCCCAGAAAGGAAGCAGGGATCTTCCTTGATTTAACGTGCTGCCTTTTTAGGACTGGCTAGTCTTGTCTGGTGAATGGATATTAAGAGAGATTTCCTTAAACTTCCTCCTGCTTCGTGCCATACCTCGACTTCATTGAGAAGCATGTTTTTCCCGTCTCTAAGACGGGCTTCCGCTTTGAACTGCTAAACCATCACGGCACACTTTTTCTCCATACTTATTCCTGGAAAACTGAGCTCTCTGCCGGAGTAAAGACGGTTCCCGTCAGAGAAGTGTGGCTCCCTGTCCCAAGGTCAAAATGTAGAAGAAAGGGAAGATTCCTGTTTCC